>NW_028174461.1:37500-41611 GCF_963971535.1 Notolepis coatsorum | reverse complement strand
TGTCTTATGATTGTCTTATGACTGTCTTATGACTGTCTTATGATTGTCCTATGGCTGTCTTATGACTGTCTATGGCTGTCTTATGGTTGTCTTATGATTGTCCTATGGCTGTCTTATGAATGTCTTATGAATGTCTTATGATTGTCTTATGACTGTCTTATGGCTGTCTTATGAATGTCTTATGACTGTCTATGAATGTATTACGACTGTCTTATGAATGTCCTATGGCTGTCTTATGACTGTCTTATGAATGTATTACGACTGTCTTATGAATGTATTACGACTGTCTTATGATTGTCCTATGGCTGTCTTATGAATGTCTTATGATTGTCTTATGACTGTCTTATGAATGTCTTATGAATGTCATGTGACTGTCGCACTATACATGAGATTCCTCACACACACAGACACGAGCTGCGCTCATAAAATATGCATGAACACAAACGCACACATATAGGTGGACATGAGCATCCTGGCAGGCACGCATGTGAACACACACACACACACACACACACACACACACACACACGCGCGCGCGCGCGCACGCACGCACACACACACACACACACACACACACACACACACACACACACACACACACACACACATGCACCACACTTGCACCAAAACCTGAAAAGACAAAGAAAAGAGGACAATAGGGAATATTTCAGTTCTACAAATAAGGTCCCATTGTCCCAAAACCCCTTTAGCACTAAGATCAACTTAGTGAGATAAGATAAGATGAGATAAGATAAGAAGGTATTCCTTTTTTGATTGCCTTGGGGGAAATTCGGCTGTCATATCAGCATGGGGGAGGGCGGGGGGAGGTACAGGTATGGGCAGGGACAGGGTAATAGCATAAACGGAAATATAGGCAATACAATTGGATCTGAATATAAAAAAATATGGGAAAATAAATAAATAAACTGTGTAAACAATATTATAATTAATTACCTCTGAATATAAGAATATGAGAATGTAAACAGTGTGATCAAAGGGTCTGTACGGCCCTATCATCAGTTATATTATACATTGGATTGAACTCGGGAACTAGAGATACTCATATCACTGGGACTATCTTGTATTTGTACCTTTTTATATTATATCGTATTGTATTTGTATTTATATTTTATATTTGATCTATAGTGTATATAGACACCGGACTGTATAGGAATGTGAAGCTCTGATCCCCCCCCCCCCCCATCCCCCCCTGTACCCCCCCCCCCATGTTGCTTTGACACCCGAATTTCCCCCAAAGGATCATCTTATCTTATATCGAAGTGTCATTGCTGAGTCAGTGGGCGAATATTATTTTAGATGTTAAGATGTTTTATGAGGGGGGGGGTGGGGGGTGTCTCTGTTTGTATGCAGAGAGCGTGGGGGCTGCTGCTCTAATCCACAGCCCCCGCTGTGCGTCGTCGTGGCTCTGTCAGATGGCTGTAGAACAGGGTACGTGGGCGTGTGTGTGTGTGTGTGTGTGTGGGGGGGGGGGGGAACTGACGCATGCACGGCCAAAACAGAACGCCATGTGCTGCCGCCTTAACCCCCCCCCCCCTTCAAATCCGAACGTGGTACGATCCGTGCATAAAAACAACACCCACAGACAGACACCATCCACCGCCGCCATCACACCACTGGCTGCTGACTGATCCTCTGCCTGTGAGAGGAGCTGACTGAGCGTCGACTTATTACCGTTTAAACACCCGTTCGGTTCAACAAATACGTGTCAAGTGTCCGTCGCACCCGGGCGCGAAGCGCAAGACGACTTTGTAATCACTTGTCATCGGTTTGTTTGTCTGTTCTTTCTTCGACTTTCGCTCCATCTGTCTGTCTGAGGAAGACCATGAATGAATGAAACTTATTTAACAGATTTACAGAATGGGTACAGTACAGTACGGCTCGATACACACAATTGTTAATAAGGGGATGCAGACCAGAGAAAGACTTCGTCTTGTTTACATCAGGGTTTTTTTCATTTCATATGAGGTTGCTGCTGTTTTTAGGCCAGATTATGTTTCCCTCCCCCCCCCCCCCCCCCCGTGTGCTTCATCCTCCTCCCCTGTCTGTCTGTAACTGCTATGATTAACGTAATTCTCGTTCGATTGGGCCGAAACGTGGCGGACAGTAAGGCCGAGGTCCCGGGCCACTGACTACTACTACTGTCTTCAAGTTGGTGAAAAACGGACAGTGCAGACGGACAGACAGTGGAGACTGATGAGCGCTTCTGGTCACGTCAGAACTTAAAATCAGCACCAAAATCAAACGTTCTCAAACTCACTGGCATAATATACAGTAGGTCAATGGCACTCTGGAATGCTCTGCCGAAAAAAACCATCTCAACCACAATACATAATAAAATTACTTTAAAAAGAAAAAGAAAAAGAAAAGATGAAGAGATATCTCGCAAACATGTCAAGTATGTATAACTGTTATCTGTGTATTTTATCTTTTTTTTCTTTTGTTTGACTGGAATGTTAGATTTTATAATGTGAATTTGTATGTTTGTGTTGATTTTTTATTTAATGCGTTTTGTTTACATTTTTTATTCGTATTTTTTGTTGTACATTTGTATTGTGTTTGTTTCGTCCAGGACCCCAGGAACACTATAGAGGCTCTTTCACGTGTCTCTAATGGGGATCCTTTAATAAACATAAACATAAACTGAGTAAGTGACCAACCAAACGACCACCCGAGGGTTAAACGCGGGAGATGAAGTGAAGTGAACGTCGCTTCTCACCCTCCTCGACTAAACTACCTTCAAAGAGCCCTTGAGCAAGGCACTAAACCGCCCCCCAGCTGCTCCAGCGAAAGCCGCTCCAACAGTGTCACACTGAGGTTTTGCACCTGCAGCTCCGGGGTGTTCTTCTTGCGAGTGCGAGGAAGATCATCGCACCGGCAACGGAATACTATACTCACATGTTAACCCTTTCACTACCACACTACAGAAGGTTAACCCTTTCCCACTGTATCACACTACAGACCGGTTAACCGTCTGTATAGTGTGATAGTAAACTGGGTTAACCTTCTGTAGTGTGGCAGTGAAAGGGTTAACCTTCTGTATTGTCGCAGTGAAAGGGTTTACCGTTTGGTAGTGCGGCAGTGAAAGGGTTAAGCTCTAGCCCTATTTTCAGAAATCCGCCTGAAAGTACACGCCCAAGTAAATGGAAGATTGCTCCACTTCTACAAGGTCCGTTTACAGGTATCTAGGGACATCTGTGGGCCTCGGGGAATGTATTCCCAGCGTCGGGAATATTGTGTCGGTTACTATGTGCTTGAGTAAATCGTAAATGAAACAAAAAGGAGAATATAAATTATAATTTTTCTTTGCATCGTTGACAGTGAATAACACCGTGTTAAAATTGTGGATGTTCAGATTTTTTGCTCACTGAGCTCATTCAGCACCTTCTTGAGATCACGTGTACAAAAAAAACCAAGCAAATGAATAAAGGGCAGATGATTAAACAGAAGGAGTTGTAGATACAGTACTGAATTATAATCCATTTGAATATCAGGCCTATAAATGACCTTATTATGGCCAAGTCATACATCTCTGGATAGGGCCAAATCTCCTCTTTCCAATGGCCAGAGTTAAATCTGGATTTAGTCATTCAGTTAGTTCCTCGCGTTTTTCCCATGCACGATGCAATGCACAGAGAATTCACATTATTCAGAGAAATTATTATTTTCAAAAAAAAGAAGAAGGTTAATCATCTGTAAACAAACGTAGTGCTGAAAATATACACTTTGACGGCTGTTTTGACAGGGTTAGGGTCTTTACTCTTGGCTACATTTGAAAAATAACCACAACATTAATTAATATGGTCTGTATTGATCGATTTATGACGAGAACAATTGGGGGACCCTACAGCTTAACCCTTTCACTGCCGCACCACCAAACGGTTAACCCTTTCACTGCAACAATACACAGAAGGTTAACCCTTTCACTGCCACACAACAGCCGGTTAACCCTTTCACTGCCACACGACACAGAAGGTTAACCCTTTACTATCACACACAACCGACGGTCGCAGGTTAACAACAACTCACCCTGAAAACATGGATGTGGATAAGAATCCCTTTCTAATTAGTTATAGAACAGCATGTCCCTACT
>NW_028174461.1:0-32500 GCF_963971535.1 Notolepis coatsorum | reverse complement strand
CCATCTCTCTCCTGTTCCTCTAACCTGTCTCTGTCTCTTGCTCCATCCCTCTCTCCTCTCTTTCTCTCCTGTTCCCTCTGGTCCTACCATGTCTCTATCCATCTCTCCCTATTTCTCACCTCTCTCTCTCTCTCTCTCTCCCTACCCTCCCTTCTCTACCCGTGTCTCTATCTTCTACCTTCCCTCGTCAACTCTCGCGCATAATGATCCATGAATTCCCTTCAGGACGCTGCAGAAGCACCTGAGAGAGTTGGTGGGATTTGATGACAACACAGATTGAAGTCTTCATGCTCTGATTACCAGCTGATACAACTGGTAAAAAAAAAAGAAAAACACACCAGGACTTTATGGGAAATGCATTAACCACCTTCTCCAGAGTCAGGCAAGAAGATAGATACCGGCTGCAAGCTAGCCTAGCTTAGCACAAATCAATGGAAGCGGATACCATTCGTAGCCTAGCTTGAAAACTCTGGGAGAGGTTAGGCTAGGCTAGCTAGCTGATCCACATCCATTCATTTGCGCTAAGCTAGGCTAGCTTGCAGCCAGATAGCTTTCTACTGAACACCACAAGAGAGGAGACTGGTACCTATCTTCTTGAGTCTGACTGTCAAAACAGTGAACACATCCCATAATGTTGACATGTTCCTTTAAGAGGTCTTCCTCCTCCCTCCTTCCCTCCCTTTATCTTTTGTGCCTCTTCTTCCTTTCTGCACAAACTTCTCTCATCTTTCTTCACCTCCTTTTCCCGTTTCCCCTTTTCATCCCCCACTCCTCTATTATAGCATACATTCTAACTTCATCCTCTCTCTCTCTGTTTCTCTCTCTCTCAGGAGGTGTTTTCAGCAGCGCTGTAACAGCTCCGTTGCCTTAGCAACGAGGGAGCGTCTCCGCAAGGACAGGTAACCTAGGTCACAGCCCCCCCCCCCCCACACACACGCAAACGAGACACAGCAAAACAAACACTTGAAAAAAACACTTTTTCCTGCCACATGGACAATATTATATTTTCTTTTTTTATTTAGATTTCGATATATATTTTTTAATCACATATATACAAAAAGAAAAGCTTGTTTAAAAATTACAAACAACCACAACTGTAAACGTATAACCCGAACACCCAGGTCAAGTTCTGAATACAAACGGAATCAAATGACTCTCTTGAGCGTTTGTTTCAGCCTGCCTGGGGCGCTGGGTGGGTGGAGTTTGAACCTGTGAAGCTTCTGTTGGTCCTATAGGTGCCATGACGCCACCCAGACAAGTCTAATCGATCCCAGAGGAGAACAGGACGAGATTTAAATTAGGATTGTGACCCAGGTTTGACTTGTGTGCTTATTAGCATAGTAGGTACTAGGTAGTAATAATATTATATTATAGGCAAGGTAGATTCCGTAGTAGCTGAGTGCATAATAGTAAAAGATAGTATGAAGGTTAGTAGTTTACATTTTTATTTGATTTAATTCATTCAGTTTTCATTTCAGATATTGATGAAAGTGTGTTTTTAGTTGACGACGGAAAATTGGATGGGTTTCGGCTGTCCTGACTAAGGTGGGAAGTTACTTCCACCATCGTGGAGCGAGGACAGAGAATGGCCTGCTTCTCTTTGATGACCCCCCTGGAGCTCGGATAGAAGTGGGTGTGTAGTTAGAAGATGTAGAGTGTAAGGGCGGCTACGTGGCGTAGTGGGCAAGGCGCCCGCCACGAATGCGGAGACGCTGGGCTCGCCTGTTCGAGCCCAGCGCTCCACATTGCTTTCAGTTTAGCTGGTCGTTCATACTAATACACATTGGCGTATTAGGGGGTGGGAAACTGATGGGTGGGGATCGGGCATTGTGGACAGCGACTCCTACAGGTCGGTTGGTGCGCCTGCGCAGTAGAATCAGGAAGTGTCGGGGGCAGCGTGAGCCTCCCACGCGTTACTCCTCGCCACTGAGAGATCGAGCTGCGCAGGTGAAAAGATGCGACTGCTGTTACCTCAAGTACCGGAGGGGACTTGTGCTATGTATGACTTAGTCCACATTGCAGCCGGCTTGTGGGAGGCAAGAAACAGCGTTCGTGACAGGGGAGGGTTGAATTGGATGATACGAAATTGGGATGGGAGAAAATATAGAAAATGGGAGAAAAAGTGGATAAAAAAAAAAGAAGATGTAGAGTGTAGGGGTCTTGAGGGTGTGTAGTTAGAAGATGTAGAGCGGAGGGGTCTTGAGGGTGTGTAGTTAGAAGATGTAGAGCGGAGGGCTCTTGAGGGTGTGTAGTTAGAAGATGCAGAGCGTAGGGGTCTTGAGGGTGTGTAGTTAGAAGATGTAGAGCAGAGGGGTCTTGAGGGTGTGTAGTTAGAAGATGTAGAGCGTAGGGGTCTTGAGGGTGTGTAGTTAGAAGATGTAGAGCGGAGGGGTCTTGAGGGTGTGTAGTTAGAAGATGCAGAGCGTAGGGGTCTTGAGGGTGTGTAGTTAGAAGATGCAGAGCGTAGGGGTCTTGAGGGTGTGTAGTTAGAAGATGCAGAGCGGAGGGGTCTTGAGGGTGTGTAGTTAGAAGATGCAGAGCGGAGGGGTCTTGAGGGTGTGTGTAGTTAGAAGATGTAGAGCGTAGGGGTCTTGAGGGGGTGTAGTTAGAAGATGCAGAGCGTAGGGGTCTTGAGGGTGTGTAGTTAGAAGATGCAGAGCGGAGGGGTCTTGAGGGTGTGTAGTTAGAAGATGTATATCGGAGGGGTCTTGAGGGTGTGTAGTTAGAAGATGCAGAGCGTAGGGGTGTTGAGGGTGTGTAGTTAGAAGATGCAGAGCGTAGGGGTCTTGAGGGTGTGTAGTTAGAAGATGCAGAGCGTAGGGGTCTTGAGGGTGTGTAGTTAGAAGATGCAGAGCGTAGGGGTCTTGAGGGTGTGTAGTTAGAAGATGCAGAGCGTAGGGGTCTTGAGGGTGTGTAGTTAGAAGATGCAGAGCGTAGGGGTCTTGAGGGTGTGTAGTTAGAAGATGCAGAGCGTAGGGGTCTTGAGGGTGTGTAGTTAGAAGATGTAGAGCGGAGGGGTCTTGAGGGTGTGTAGTTAGAAGATGCAGAGCGTAGGGGTCTTGAGGGTGTGTAGCTAGAAGATGTATAGCGGAGGGGTCTTGAGGGTGTGTAGTTAGAAGATGCAGAGCGTAGGGGTCTTGAGGGTATGTAGTTAGAAGATGTAGAGCATAGGGGTCTTGAGGGTGTGTAGTTAGAAGATGCAGAGCGTAGGGGTCTTGAGGGTATGTAGTTAGAAGATGCAGAGCGTAGGGGTCTTGAGGGTGTGTAGTTAGAAGATGCAGAGCGTAGGGGTGTTGAGGGTGTGTAGTTAGAAGATGCAGAGCGTAGGGGTCTTGAGGGTGTGTAGTTAGAAGATGCAGAGCGTAGGGGTCTTGAGGGTGTGTAGTTAGAAGATGTAGAGCAGAGGGGTCTTGAGGGTGTGTAGTTAGAAGATGCAGAGCGTAGGGGTCTTGAGGGTGTGTAGTTAGAAGATGCAGAGCGTAGGGGTCTTGAGGGTGTGTAGTTAGAAGATGCAGAGCGGAGGGGTCTTGAGGGTGTGTAGTTAGAAGATGCAGAGCGTAGGGGTCTTGAGGGTGTGTAGCTATGTAGAGTGTGGTGTCTTGAGGGTGTGTAGTTAGAAAAAATAAATAAATAAAAATAAATATGCATTAGAAGTATCTAGAAGACTTTGCTAAAGATTGTAAACCTCCACGGTCTAACAAAATCAATTTCAATTTATACATCAAAGTCGACTTGCCACCTTGGACTTATAAGGTTCTATCTTGACATTTCAGAAATTAGTTATTCATATAATGCAGCCGATCTTTTGACATTTTTTATTTGAGTATAGGTGAATTGCAATAAACACAAGGAATCAACTTGGTGTAACTTTTTTTGCAGCCTCTAAAATAAATAAAGTCATGAAGTCGGATAAAATGCCATGCACTCCAGGATTTTATTCCGACCAAAATCCTTGAATTTGTGTGATGAAATAAATTAAGTGGTTTAATTTAAATTAAACTTTGGTTATGTGTATATTGAATAATATGTAAGGATTGTAAAAATAAAAAAGGATTGTTGTCATAGAAACGTTCCGGCTGTGACCCATCCTCGTCTCAGAACAGAGGCCTTGTACAGAATGTTTGAGGAGCTATCTTTCTTCCAGCATGGCTGCCTGTATCGAATGGTAACCATTTTCTATGCAGCACCCAGTGTGAGAACTTGTGAGCGCGGTCTAACTTGACTATAACCATTTTCTAAAGAAAATGCCTAATTTAATAGTAATAGTAGGTAAAACACTGGAAAAGTATGCTTTTACTGTTCCACCGTGACTTCTTTACAAGATCCAATAACAAGACACCAAATGATCATGTTTTTGTTGATGTATTTCTCATTTACCAACATTGTTTTGCACATAGCAACCGTTGCTCTGTTACAGGCAGCCATGTTGGAAGACTACACAAACATTCTGTGCGAAGCAATAGATTTGGTACAGCATTAGTGCGAACACAGGTCATTACTTTAACTAACCTATCCAGCTGTGGTACAGCATTAGTGCGAACACAGGTCATTACTTTAAAGGAAAACTCCAACATTTTGCGAAATGAGTCTTCTACAGAGAGAGATAAGAAGATAGATACCAGTCTCCTCTCTGTGCGTTGAGTAGAAAGCTATCCGGCTGCATGTTAGCCTAGCTTAGCACAATGAATGGTAGCGGACATGACTGGGTAGCCTAGGCATTGTCCAACTAACACCTCTCCCGAAGGCTACCCAGTCATGTCCGCTTCCATTCATTGTGCTAAGCTAGGCTAACATGCAGCCAGATAGCTTCCTACTCAACGCACAGAGAGTTGGTATCTATCTTCTTGTCTCTCTCTGGAGAAGACGGTAAGCTAATTTCCCAAAATGTTGGAGTTTTCCTTTAACGTATCCAGCTATGTCATTCTCACTCATCGGCTGTAAATCACACTTTCAGAAATCAAATCACAAATGACAAAATACAATTTCAATGTATTTGAATGACATATTTAAGTATAGACATGAATGACATACTCAAGTAGAGACTTAAGTTACATACTCGCGTAAGAGACTTGAATAGCATACTTAAGAAAAAGCCCTACATGTGCGATGAATACTCGTTTAGGATATTTCCCGACTAATAAATAGATTCTCAGTCAAGTAATAGTCCAGGGATGTTGCTGACTGCATGATCTCAATAATAATCAAATGTCTATAAAAATGCCCACATTACACTCAAATGAGTGTAATGACACAGTTCTTTACGCCTAGTGCTTATTAAAGACCAAATTATTATTAATATTATTATGATGCCAGAGATGTGCTTATTTACCAGAAGATATCTCTTTCAGCATGATAAAATCATAAAAAAAAGCAAAAACAAACACAACTAATGGACAAAACATTTCTAAAACCCTAACCACCTAATTGGTCAATGGACCTATACGTATCCCAAATCCCACCCTCTTATCTTGATCCTCCAATCACAACCCCTCGGATGGGAAGCAACATCTGTGATTGGAGGATCAAGAAAAGATCACTCAAAACAGGAGCAGCATTGGGATTACCTTTGACTAATTGCCAAATCATGGAAAATATTTTCTTTGTTCCGGTTCATAAGTTCATAAACATATTGAAGCCTCGTCCCTTAAAGCTGCTTTATGTAAGGTTTTTGTGTGCGTTTCGAACAAAGACCATATGTAGACTCAACCGTGTACAAATTGATTTAATTTTTGCCGGCCAGACAAAATGAGGACTCATAGAGGACTCGACCATTAAATTAGTTTCTTATAGGGAGGTGTAGTGGTTACGTCCTGGTCTATAGGGTAGGTGTAGTGGTTACTTCCTGGTCTATAGGGAGGTGTAGTGGTTACTTCCTGGTCTATAGGGAGGTGTAGTGGTTACGTCCTGGTCTATAGGGAGGTGTAGTGGTTACTTCCTGGTCTATAGGGAGGTGTAGTGGTTACTTCCTGGTCTATAGGGAGGTGTAGAGGTTACTTCCTGGTCTATAGGGAGGTGTAGTGGTTACTTCCTGGTCTATAGGGAGGTGTAGTGGTTACTTCCTGGTCTATAGGGAGGTGTAGTGGTTACTTCCTGGTCTATAGGGAGGTGTAGAGGTTACTTCCTGGTCTATAGGGAGGTGTAGTGGTTACTTCCTGGTCTATAGGGAGGTGTAGTGGTTACTTCCTGGTCTATAGGGAGGTGTAGTGGTTACTTCCTGGTCTATAGGGAGGTGTAGTGGTTACTTCCTGGTCTATATGGAGGTGTAGTGGTTACTTCCTGGTCTATAGGGAGGTGTAGTGGTTACTTCTTGGTCTATAGGGAGGTGTAGTGGTTACTTCCTGGTCTATAGGGAGGTGTAGTGGTTACTTCCTGGTCTATAGGGAGGTGTAGTGGTTACTTCCTGGTCTATAGGGAGGTGTAGTGGTTACTTCTTGGTCTATAGGGAGGTGTAGTGGTTACTTCCTGGTCTATAGGGAGGTGTAGTGGTTACTTCCTGGTCTATAGGGAGGTGTAGTGGTTACTTCCTGGTCTATAGGGAGGTGTAGTGGTTACTTCCTGGTCTATAGGGAGGTGTAGTGGTTACTTCCTGGTCTATAGGGAGGTGTAGTGGTTACGTCATTGTTGTTTCCCGCGTGGTCCACCCCACTTGAAATCGCCATGTATTCACAATGGACACATTTCTAAATCGTCTTGTTTAAAACAAATAAAGCATGAACATTGGCACGGTGTACCTTTCTGTGTGTATTCATCCACAATCTATAGCTCAACATGAAAAAATTCACAATTAATCGTCAAAGTAGCAAAATAACGCTTATGTTTTCGTTCACTGAGAAACTACACAATGGCCGTGACGTGTGTAGGCGACAGCACTGAACGACAGGCGTTCTACTGGTAAGTGTAGTTGTTTTTTTACGAAAAATTTAACAACCTTTTAACTACGTTTATTTCAACCAAAAATGCTTAAACAATAATGTTAGTGATAGAAGGGAACTAATTTTGTGCAAAAATGGAAAGCTTGCCAATGTTCATGATGCAGAATTATTACAATAGCCGATAATACATTTTCCCAATGATAAATCCCTGTACGGGTGAACCTCGCGGGCGGTCCAGAGTGACGTCAGACTACACCTCCATATTGAGCGTAATCCCATCAAGCTTCTCTGATTGGTTAGAAGGGAGAGCAAACTTTAGAATGGGAATATTAGAATTCACTGCTGCTACAGTAGACAGTGAGTCAGTGTGTCCACGTTGATACGCTTGGAACAAAATTCATACAAAGAATCTTGCACATCGTGGCTTTAATTTACCAAACAGCTGTTGAAATGGCAAAAAAAAAAAAAAAGCTGAATCCCCTTCGATTAGCCGGCCCTCTCCCACTAGACGTTCTGTTTACGTAGCAACGGAACAGTGAGGCAGGTCAACGCGGGACAATAACAAGAGGGCAGACAGAAACATCCGCTAAACCAGCGGGTATAAAAAAACAACAACTGCACGACTCAATTGTGCTAAGAGATGAACGTCACAAAGACCAGACGCATCGCAGACTCTAAACTCTAGAAAAGAAAAGTCAGCACTCTCGTTTAAACAAGGCCAGGCTTTGTCGAAACCCAACAACATTTTGTTTTTCGGAAAACGTTTCTGCCTTTCTGTCCTTTTGGGTTTTTAGTCCTAAACAGATATGAAAAGATATGGGACTCAAACAGTGGTTCACGTGACATCACGCCCGTTTCCGAAACTTGTACACCCCAAGACGGCAGACATGGTGACTGGAGGCATACAAAGTGAAGACCAATGGGAGCATCCTTCCATTTCTAATCTGATTTTATTGTGGAAATTCTATTCAGGCCATTTCCAGCCAAAGGCATCTCGATGTAGTTGTTCTCATCGTTACACTGTAAATCAATAGATCAAGAGGGCATTTGTGATTGGGCGCTTTTTGGGGGAAATGGTTGTAAATCATTTATAATAATCGACCAGAGTTTGAGATTAATATGACGATACACAAATCATACACACTGGCTTGAGATCAAACGCAGCTGCTTAGTTTGAGCCAATCATACTGCTTAGTTTGAGCCAATCATACTGCTTAGTTTGAGCCAATCATACTGCTTAGTTTGAGCCAATCATACTGCTTAGTTTGAGCCAATCATACTGCTAAGTTTGAGCCAATCATACTGCTTAGTTTATAGCCAATCATACTGCTTAGTTTGAGCCAATCATACTGCTTAGTTTGAACCAATCATACTGCTTAGATTGAGCCAATCATACTGCTTAGTTTGAGCCAATCATACTGCTTAGTTTGAGCCAATCATACTGCTTAGATTGAGCTAATCATACTGCTTAGTTTGAGCCAATCATACTGCTTAGTTTGAACCAATCATACTGCTTAGTTTGAGCCAATCATACTGCTTAGTTTATAGCCAATCATACTGCTTAGTTTGAGCCAATCATACTGCTTAGTTTGAACCAATCATACGACTTAGTTTGAGCCAATCATACTGCTTAGTTTATAGCCAATCATACTGCTTAGTTTGAGCCAATCATACTGCTTAGTTTGAACCAATCATACTGCTTAGATTGAGCCAATCATACTGCTTAGTTTGAGCCAATCATACTGCTTAGTTTATAGCCAATCATACTGCTTAGTTTGAGCCAATCATACTGCTTAGTTTGAACCAATCATACTGCTTAGATTGAGCCAATCATACTGCTTAGTTTGAGCCAATCATACTGCTTAGATTGAGCCAATCATACTGCTTAGTTTATAGCCAATCATACTGCTTAGTTTGAGCCAATCATACTGCTTAGTTTGAGCCAATCATACTGCTTAGTTTGAACCAATCATACTGCTTAGATTGAGCCAATCATACTGCTTAGTTTGAACCAATCATACTGCTTAGATTGAGCCAATCATACTGCTTAGTTTGAGCCAATCATACTGCTTAATTTATAGCCAATCATACTGCTTAGTTTGAACCAATCATACGGCTTAGTTTGAGCCAATCATACTGCTTAGTTTATAGCCAATCATACTGCTTAGTTTGAGCCAATCATACTGCTTAGTTTGAACCAATCATACTGCTTAGATTGAGCCAATCATACTGCTTAGTTTGAGCCAATCATACTGCTTAGTTTATAGCCAATCATACTGCTTAGTTTGAACCAATCATACGGCTTAGTTTGAGCCAATCATACTGCTTAGATTGAGCCAATCATACTGCTTAGTTTGAACCAATCATACCGCTTAGTTTGAGGGTCAAACTGCGCGGTTGAACTGCAAAAAAAAGTGAAGATGTGGCCAATATCAGCTTCCAGTGTGAGCTGGTCACGCTCCTGAACTAACCCGCATGCAGCACATGAACAATAATGAAGATGGCCATGACAGTTTATGGCTTCATTATAAGTTGATGTGCAATCAGATATCAGCTTTAAAAAAAAATCGGCCTGTAAATGTCCATCACAAAGGACATACTCCCGGTAGTAAATAAGTGAATTTTATTGTCAAAGTATTGTCACATTTTTTAAAGTAGACGGCAGATTTCAGTGGACTTTGCTGTTTTGTACATCTGTCCATTGTGTTTTTGTTGGGTGAGAAAATGAATTCAGATTTAAATGAATTATTCATTTAAAGGCAGTAATGTATATTCTTGGCCTAAAAAGCATATTGAATACTGGCACAAAATAACGTCTATCAGCAACTTCAGTGCTAAAAACTAAAACAAACAAACAACAACAACAAACTAAAAAACATAAAAAGGCCTTTAAAACGTTGGTCTATAAAATATACAACATACGGTGTACTAGAAAGGCCTTCATCCTTCGTCCCACATAATAACTGCAATTCACTAACAACAAACAGTAATTCCCATTTGCTTCCTGAATAGCGACCAGGCCAAGCAGGGATAATAGCAGGACGTTCGCCGAGCAGTGTTTGCAGAAAACTTGAACACAACTGTTTTCCCGATTTGAATGCATTCAATACATCCTAGTGTTTCGTATGCACCACAAGCCGTCGTCCAAAAAAAACATGTATTTACATCCCCGGGAATAACCACTACCGTTACTCGACACCGGAGTCGCCACAGCGGGTAGGGTGGGGGGGGTGGAACCGGCCCCGGTGGTTTCCATGGAAACAACCCCACCGAGAAGAAGACCCCAGTCCACCCCCCCCCCCCCCCCCCCCGACCCGTAGTTTTAAGAAACGAGGCCCGCCTAGAGAATGCTTCTGAGTGGCTCCTTGAGCTTGTCCGTCATGGGGAGGGCGGGTGTGAAGGCGGGCGCTGGCTCGCTGGCGTGGAGGTGGGGGAGGGACAGGGCGGACTCGTCAGCAGGGTGGAGGTGGTGGAGGGCCAGGGGGGAGTCTTCAGCGGGCCGACACAGGTACTGGAAGCGCTGTGGGTCACCAAGGTCACAACAAGAACAAGTTAGTAAAGGTCTGTAAAAAAAAACTTTTCATTTAGTTGACAGGGTGTCCCTTAGGGCTGAGCCCAAACGTTCGAACGTTCGGACCTTCGTTTGTTACGTTGGCGTTTTAATCTTAATTAATGGGTTTGAACCTCTGCTTAAATTATTATTATTATTATTATTATTTGTTTGGTAAATTTTTTTTTTAATTTATTTTACACGAAACATATATATAAGAATGTGATATATATCAGAATATCACAGTACTATGTTGTGTTTACAATCATTTGAAAGTCACGCGCGAACACAGACACAACAGTCTAGTCGAGATGAGGAGGGGGTCACGTCATACATTATCAGGAAATTTATCAAACATGCGAAAAAGAGAGTTGAGTGACTCACACTCACCCGTCTTATTTCATAACACAACGTTTCCGAACGGACGTTTGGATTAAACCACGTGTAGGCAGTAACGCTGAACTTCCCAGCGGAACACAAGTTACTTAACGTTACACAAGTATGTTACATTGCACGTTAATTAAGCTATGCAGAGCGCAGCCCTTTAGCTTGCTAACGTTAACACTTTCTCGTTATTGGGCGCCAACCGTTGAGTGCCAAAAACACTTCGTTTTTGGATAGTTTTTCCTTTTTTTCCCAATATTTTTATTCATTATTCATCCGGGGACCTCTGTGTTACCATAGGGAATGAGTCTGAGATCGCCAAAGTGCAATACCGGCCGCATCCAGCTAGACGGCGGTATCGAGCACCCTTTGAAACCTTATATCTTGGCCTGTGCAACGGTCAAATGTCTCCGGGTGCAGTTTTCTGGGTCGGGCGAGTCGAGCGGTTCTCCCGGTTTCATTGAAGCGCGTCAAATGCTCCCGATCCATATGTTGTGGTGGGTTATGTCGTGGACCAAATGGACATCGGATGGACCAGATGGCGATCAAACAATTGGAATATTATTTTTGGAATACTCCCGATCACAGGTAAGGACTATCTGAGGTCAATTCTGGCTTGATCGTGCAATGCTTTTATACCGATCGAGCTGAATGCCGTTACTGGCAATCAAATAATCAGAAACGACCCCCCCCCCCCCCCCCCCCCCCCCCTTTCATGCATTCATGATGAAACATAATACCTATTATATAGATTTGATTTGGGAATAGTAGCGTGTCCAGGCAAGAAACGGCAACGCTTATAGTAGGATTCACGTTGCGCCCTATAACTCGCTTCCCAGGAATTATCCCGGATCACTCTGAAATTATACTTATATTCACCACGGTATAACATGGGAACGTATGGATGAAAAAATTTATAATTTTTCACATATTGAACGATAGATAGTTGATGTCAAATGGGCCATAGTATTGTATCCATAACTATAATATAGATTATAGAATATAGGTATAGCTCTACAAACAAGGTGACGCACTCCTATCTTTAAAAGCATGGCATTGCTACAACGGGACCCGTCTAATGCCTGGCACTGAATGTGTTAAGACAGCAGGAGCCGTCGGCCACCAAAGATGTTGTTTCAACAAATGTTTATTATTATTATTATTATTATTATTCACTAAATGGATTACCATCCAAATGATATCGAAGCCTCCCGTGACCAGTAACTAACCGCAGCGATATGCACATATGTGCTACGTTATGTGTAAATGTGCGCTATGTGCCTAAAGTCAAGACTCGACAGCACTACTGAACCAGAAAACGTATTTAGGAGCACATTTTTCATGATTAAAAATAGGGATGTTCGATAATGGCTTTTTTTTTACCGATATACCGATATTGTCCAACTCTTAATTTCCGATACCGATATCAACCGATACCGATATATGCAGGCCCCCCCCCCCCCCCCAAAAAAAACTGAATCATTTCAGGTAATTAACATTATACATATCTCTTGTCGTGGAATTGACACAACATTATGCATACTTTTGACAATAAATAAAATAAGAATTTGTTCTTACTTGCTTGCCTGGGTAATAATAATAAAGGTTAAATAAATGTACAAAAATTATTAATTATTATTAATTATTATTATTATTATTTCTTTTTTTTTATTATCTTTTTCCCCCTCCTTCTTTTTTCTGATTTTTCTCCCATCCCACTGTTAGTCGTTATGCCAATTCCCAACCCCCTTCCTGGTTGTTGTGCACCCCCCCCTACTGTTGGTCCGGGAGGCCGGAGACTGTCACATGCTTTCCTCCGACACATGTGCAGCCTGCCGGCAGCCAGCCTGGCCGCGCAAGTTCTCACCGGGAGAGTGTAACGTGTGGAAGGTCGCACTACCTCTCTCCAGATCCTACCCTCGCTGAGCAGGCGCCCCGACCGAACTGTAGGGGTCGCTGTCCCACAACGCCCAGGACCCACCCACGGCTCCCCTCCCCCTAACTCAGCCAAATGAGTTAGTATAGCGATCAGCCCGAGCCGAGGCAATGCTGACTCTCCGGGAGTCGAGACCGCAGCCTCTTGCATTGGTGACGAGCACAATCTCCGCTACGCCACCTGACCGCCTATTTTATTTTTTTTTTATCGATACAGATCATTTCCGATATTACATTTTAATGTTAAAATGAATGAAATGTTAAAATGTTAAATTAAAAATGAAGGTTCAGGGGCGCTCCAGTAGCACACCACATAGCGCGCTGAGTCGCGAAGCGGTCGCCCCGGGTTCGATTCCCCGACCCGGTGGCCATGTGCCGCATGTCTTCCCCTCTTCTCCTCCCGTTTCACCCTCTCTCCTCTGTCGGTCCTGCGTGGCCGCTGTCGGTCCTGCGTGGCCAAAAGGTCCTGCGTTGACCAAAAAAGCTGAAAATGCCATAAATAAAATCTAAAAAAAAAAAAAAAAAAAATGAAGGTTCGAACGTCCGTTCGAAAAACCCTGGCGAAGTTCGAAGCCCAAAAAACAGGCTTCGGGGAAAAAGCTCCAGTGTCCCTACAGCGTTGCAGCGTGGTCACTAGGGATGGGTACCTTTCACATTTGAATCGATACCGGTACCTGTGAATCGATACCGGTACCCAACGGTACCTTTTTTCGGTACTTTAGTCTCAAGAAATGTAATCTACCTACCTCAGTCATAAAAAAAAATCCAAACTTCAAATAACTACAATTTCGACAGTTTTCGGCTTGTCATTGCTCCGACTGCTTTGTTGTTGAATCAAGTAAAATCCTAGGTAAGCATATATTGTGCGTGTGAACGTTGACATGAAAAAATAAATAAATAAAATAAATAAATAAAAAAATAATAATAATAAAAAAAATAAAAATAAAAAATCGGTATCTCACTTGATTCGATACTCGGTAGTACCGACGTGTTTCGGTTCGGTACCTCAAAAGTTCCGAATTCGGTACCCATCCCTAGTGGTCACTGACCTCTAGCAGGGTCCCTGGCGTGGTGACCAGGGCGTAGAGGGCCCACAGGGGCAGCAGGGAGACGGAGGAGAGGGTGAGGAGCCAGCCCAGGGCGGTGGCCCAACCCGGGGCCTCCAGACCGTCCCCCAGGCTGAGGGGGGTCCAGCACACCAGGGAGAAGACAAAGGTGGCCTGGGAGGGAGAGTGAGAGAGAGTTGTTTTGAACACTTTTGTTCACTTGTTACGTACTTTTGACTTCTATTTTTTACTTATCTATTTTATTTTTTATCTAGCACACTCTCAGGAGCAGAACAGAAAAAAGCATTTCATATAAAAGTATTCTGTATTTTAGTATGACAACTAATAAAGAAACTTGAAACTTGAAACTTGAAGAGGGTTGGAGAAACCAAAACGAAAACACCAAATAAACAGTGGAAACCGGATCTCAAATCAATGCATGACTGAGAAGATGGAGAGAATGGAGAGGAAGGTTATTATCACCCAAAACGCTGACTTCCTCTTAACCCCCATTGTGTGACATTTCCTAGGGCTGCCCTGCTTCTGAGCTTCAGTAGTAATTAACAGCGAAAAATCAAAGCTTCATTGTTCAGTTTCAATGCGGTGGTTAAAACCTCCTGGCAATGGCCCGGGCCCTCTTTAGGACGATTTGCCCACCGGCGCAACACGCCACTTTGCGAGTGTCTGGCGGCTCGGGTCTGCATTTTTCGTAAAACATATAAGATATAGAATTAAAGCCCTATTTGTTGCCGTTTGTATGCCACCTCACTCGACAAAATCCGTTGAGCGGTTCTCGAGTTACATGCCGATATGTCAGGCGTGCGACTTTGTACACGCGAGAGTCAGATTACCACCCAGACTCTCGAGGCTCTGGAACTGTCAATCATTCTGCGATTGGGAAAATGATTGGACA
Source organism: Notolepis coatsorum (assembly GCF_963971535.1). Lineage (NCBI taxonomy): Eukaryota > Metazoa > Chordata > Actinopteri > Aulopiformes > Paralepididae > Notolepis > Notolepis coatsorum. Next base: position 17,800 of record NW_028174461.1, on the reverse strand, counting down.
GGGTTGTAGCCAATGTGTGTAGCTTTCCAATGATACCCCACATGGGGTTCAGGGATCTAGGTGAAAATTTTATGAGCGAAAACAGGAAGTGAAAAATACACGGAATGCATTGCCGTCAATGAGGAAATGGAATACTGGAGATTTTCGTTTGTTTTGTTTTTACACAGTACCAAAATTGCTCTAAATCACCCATTTCTCAACAGATTTTTATTAAATGGGCCTGCGCTACATAAGACTTCAGGCTATGGACCCACAGTGTTTTCCAGCTTATAAATTCTTTTTGGGATATAATTTTTTGGGATATTGCAACTACTACAGAAAAACGTGAGTACACAATTACAAGTACAACTCAAGTTCAAGTACCATGGCTACTAGCGAAGCATCGAAGATTCACCATGACATGGATTACCATGGCTACTAGCGAAACATCGAAGCTAGCGATTCACCATGACATGGATTACCATGGCTACTAGCGAAACATCGAAGCTAGCGATTCACCATGACATGGATTACTATGGCTACTAGTGAAACATCGAAGCTAGCGATTCACCATGACATGGATTACCATGGCTATTAGCAAAGCATCGAAGCTAGCGAGTCACCATGACATGGATTACCATAGCTACTAGCAAAGCATCGGAGCTAGCGATTCACCATGACATGGATTACCATGGCTACTAGCAAAGCATCGAAGCTAGCGAGTCACCATGACATGGATTACCATAGCTACTAGCAAAGCATCGGAGCTAGCGATTCACCATGACATGGATTACCATGGCTACTAGCGAAGCATCGGAGCTTCAAAGCATTGGGGTCAGCCGCGCCTAGACAGCATTTGCAGACAAACACAATTCTATTAAGGTTAGACAGGGTTTCCTGCATTGATGGGCAGCACCTCACGTCGATCAGTCAATAACGCAATGACGTTGATTGAGACCGGCTGCATGGACAGCCTCGACGAATGGATTCGTTCCAACAAGAAAACGGTACCAATGAAAGTTAACCACACAAACAACAACACGGACAACGGTTTCTGCTTCGTGGCCCGGCGGGTAGATCTGGCCCCCCCGACAATAGAAGAGCTTCAGGGAAACCCGGGCTTAGACGATGAGGCGTCACGACGCAGGGTCAAAGGTCAAGAGGTCACTCACGGTGCACACGAGTGGGGTGAGGTACTTCCAGCACAGCCTGAAGAAAACCATGGGGGTGTAGCCGATCATGTCCCGGATGTTGGCGCTGAATCGCTCTGGACCTGCGGGCGACCAAAAAAATAACACCGCGTATTTACATCGAATCAAATCAAATCAAATGTATTCGTAAGGCCCCCGACAACACACGTTAATGTCCCCCATGGGGCCGGACACGTCTTCTTTAAACGAGTCAAGAAGAAACATCACAATAAATCAAGAACAAAACAAAAACACCATGAAGTCCAAAACATTTAGAATAAATAAAATAAATGAATGCAAACACTCCCAGACGTAGTGTAAGGAAGGTAAGGCAAAGGTAAGGAAAAACTCACTAAATCCTAGCATTAGGAAAAATGCACCACAGGCAATGTGGAGGAGAGAAACCTTAGAAGGGCCGTTCAAGGGGGGGATCTCCCTTCTTAGATGTCGGTGATAGTATAGTGTTGCAGTAAAACAGGTGAACAGTTGGTAAGCATGCACTCATATGTTAACTTAATTACATATTTGCATAGAGTTACTCAAACTCCTAAGTTCTTTTATAATTGCATTGTGTACAGCGCAAGTACTCACACACATTCCACCAGAGGGGCCAGAGGTGGATTGATTAATTCACCTCTACCCAAGTCTAATCTTATGAAAAGGGCAGTATTTTATAGGGCGATAGTATCCTGGAACCGTCTTCCCAGCGATGTGCGGAACATCAAAGAAAAGGCTAGTTTTAAAAGAAATCTTAAACACTATTTACACTCACACACACAATAAAACGTTGTCTTCAGCACAGCTGGAACACATGCACACCCTGATCAATAGTTTTATTTTGGTATAACTGGATTTTATCTCTTGTTTTTTCATCTCCTGTTTTACATTTCTTTTTTCCTATGATATATGTTTTACTCTATTCTATATGATTGATTTTCTTTGTGATATATGCTTTTCTTATGTTCCATCGGTGTATGTTATCTTGTGTATGTAGTGTTGCAGTCTTGCGTATGTAGTCTTGCTCGAAAAAGAGATCTTTGATCTCAAGTGACTACCTGGTAAAATAAAGGTAAAATAAAATAAAAAAAAACAGATAAGTGCATCGTGCGATAGCAACTGAACATTTTGTAAAAAGATTTAAAATAGCTGCGTGGGTTTGGCCTCGGTTTCAGTTGCCTTGAATTGTTGCTTGCGGTGACTTTACCAACAACCACTCCTCCTCCTCCTCCTCCTCCGCCCCGGGCCTGACCTTTGCCTGACCGTCTGAGATTTGGGAGATTTACCAACACACTTCTCTCTTTCTAACACACACACACACACACATGCACAGTCGACGCACACACATGACCTTCACTTCACCAGACATATCTATCTACACACGCTAGCCCCCCTCGCTCTCTCTCTCTCTACACACACAGCCTTCAACTCGCACACACGCATAAGTGTCTCTCTGCGTCTTTCTAATGCACACACATGATACTGTAGTGTACATAGTCTTCACTCACATCTCTCTCCCTCTCTCTCTATCACACGTGCACACACACACACACACACACACATGCACGCACACACACACACACACACACACGCACACACATCCACATAGCCTTCATATATTCCACATGACATCCACGTACCATACCATATTCACACACACACGCACGCACACACACACACACACACACACACACACACACACATTCACTCTCTCCCTCTCACACACACTTACATCCACGTAGCCTTCAATCCACGTAGCCTTCTCATAGTCTCCATATCACATCTATAATAACCGTAGTCTGTACGTCAAGGCACCACTTTCAAAGTTTCAAGATTCAAGAGGTTTATTTGTCACATACCATACTGAGGGCATACAGTGAAATGTGGGTGGTCATCATGCCCGCATCGATTGTGCAATAATACAATGATAAAATAGAGATAAAAAAAAATAAACAGGTAATAAGACATAAGATGTGCATGATAAAAATAGACATGCTAAATTCCTGAGAAGGCACTGGGTCCTATGTACACTACTATACAATATACAGTTTTTTAACTCTGTCATTATGCTATATTTACTATATCTAAACTATACTATACAAGAACCACATCTGTTCTTTCCTTAAAGTGACTTTTATATTCCTCGTTCCTTTAAAGTGACACCTTTCCATTTAGTTTAAAGCGATTGCAGCATGTGTGTGTATGTGTGTGTGTGTGTGTGTGTGTGTGTGCTCATGTGTACTTGTGTGTGGAGAGTTCAGTGTTCTGATGGCCTGGGGGAAGAAGCTGAGCCGAAGTCTCTCTGTTCTCGTTAGTCTACTCTCCTGTATGAATACTTTGTTAGCTCGCCATTCTACAGAGATCCTGGCGCTGACTAAGGTGATGGATGCCTCGGGGTCTTGGCCAAGATTGTAGTGACTGCTCTACATGCACCTCCGAGGCCTTGGATCAGTTATTCACCACCGTCTGTCCGTGGTCCTGTCAACTGATTAACAGTATTAACAGACTGTTAACAGATTAACAGTCAACGCGGTTTCATTGCTGGGTTAAGTACTTCTATTCTATTCACATAATACGCTTACTTCATATATCTACTCCATTCACATATATGCCTACCACTTGTATCTATTGCTATGTCCGCCTACTACAATCTCATGAGCTGTCTAACGCCTGTCCCGTCTCCCTGTCTCCCTATGACTTGCTGTCCTGGAGTGTTGACCGGAGTGTTGGACGTCCCGTGACGAAGGCTGGGAGATTGCGACCCCCTCTGCGTGCCCCCCTGTCTCCGGAGGTCTCGTAGTGGTGACCGGAGTGCCGGATGTCCCGCGATGATGTCGGGGAGTTCGCGACCCTCTCTGCGCCACCCCCTATCTCCCTGTCTCCGGCTGTCCCTGAGCAACGACCGGAGTGTTGAATGTCCCGTGACTAAGACGGGGAGGACGTGACCCTCTTTGCGCCGCCCCTGTGCCTCAAATAGATCCGCTATCAACTCTATCTTTAATCTTTCAAAATGTTCAGTTGCTATCGCTATTAGCTCTATCTTTAATCTTTCAAAATGTACAGTTGCTATTGCATGCACTCATCTGTGTTTCACCACACACATGAGTGCATGCTTACCAACTGTCCGTCTGCAACACTACTATCACCAACATCTAAGAAGGGAGATCCCCCCTTGAATGGCCCTTCTAAGGTTTCTCTCCTCCACACTGCCTGTGGAGCTTTTTTCCCTATTGTTAGGTTTTAGTGAGTTTTTCCTTACCTTCGCGTGGGGTATGTCTGGGAGTGCTTGCATTCTTTCATTTATTTGCATTCATCTAAAAATGTTTGGACCTTATGGTGTTCTTGTTCTGTTCTTGACTTATTGTTATGTTTTCTTCTTGACTTGTTTAAAGAAGACCTGTACGGCCCATGGGGACATTAACGTGTGTTGTCGGGCCCTATAAATAAATTTGATTTGATCAGCAGGGTCTATCCGTGCTGCAGAGATCTAGACTATAGGGCCCATCGCTATAAGCAGGGTCTATCCATTCTGATTGACAAGCTAAAAGCAATTGGTTTTGATAGTTTATCAGTGAGCTGGATGCAATCCTACCTGGAGGGGAGAGAACAGATGGTAGAGGTTTGCGGACGACTCAGCCCTGCTGGTCTCTGACAAGAACAAGTTGCAGGTTGAAAAAACCCTCAGCTCGGAACTAGGCAAAATCTGCATATGGCTCGCTGATAACAAACTATCATTACACATGGGCAAAACAGAGTCCATTCTCTTCGGTTCAAATAACAAACTCAGCAAGACCGACGGCTTCTCAGTTACAGTGGGTGACAATATTGTCACAAGGAAAGACGAAATTACCTACCTGGGTTCCATCCTAGAGGCAAATCTTTCCTGTGACAAAATGGCATCCAATGTAATAAAAAAAGTCAACCAACGAACTAGATTCTTGTACCGGATCTCCTCTCTGGTAAACAAGAATACCCTGAAGACTCTGGCAGGAGCACTCATTCAAGGGTACTACGACTATGCTTGCACCTCATGGTACCAAAGCACCTCAAAGGCGCTAAAAACAAGATTACAAACATCACAAAACAAACTGGTCAGACTACTACTTGACCTTACACTATACGACTAAGGTACCCATGTACATGTCAAAATACTTCCCAAAGGTCAGTGAATACCACAACCACTACACCAGAGGAAGCTCAACAAATCATGTTAAACCCAGATTTGGCTCAAACAAGGGACTAAACACGTTTTGCAATTATGCCACATCAATGTGGAACACCCTACCCAAAGCTGTAAAGGAATGTGAATCCCTACCCACATTCAAAACCGCTCTTAAAGAGCACCTACGGGAGGCTGCAATTCGAAACTGGCCACCGTAAATGCCCAAACCCCCCACCACCTCCTAATAGACAGTCTCCTCCCCACCGCATGTATATATTCTCTCCCCGCCGTATGTATATTTCTCTCCCACCCACCCACCCCCTCCAAATGTACAGTCTCCACCCCACCGTATGTATATTTCTCTCCCCACCACCTCCTAATAGACAGTCTCCTCCCCACCGCATGTATATATTCCCTCCCCGCCGTATGTATATTTCTCTCCCAACCAGCCACCCCCTCCTAATGTACAGTCCCCTCCCCATCATATGTATATACTCTGTCAGGATCTATGGGTAACAGTACTGTATATTTGAATACCGTTTATGTCTCAAAACGATGACAGACTACAAAGGCGCCTCCCTCAAACTGAACAGTGACATCTCCTTAGCAAATGACCTCAATACCTTCTATGCGAGGTTTGATGCTGGTAATAACAACACCAGCTCACAAGCCTCGGCAATGGGGGGGGGGGGGTCGGCTGCTGATGGAGGCGCAGTGTTCAGGGTAACAGAGCATGAGGTGAGGCGGACCTTTAAAAAAGTGAATATCAGGAAGGCAGCAGGTCCAGACGGCATCCCCGGCCGCGTCCTAAAAGTCTGTGCCGACCAACTGGCCCCAGTATTCACTGACATATTTAACCTGTCCTTAGAACAGGCTGTCATCCCCACCTGCCTGAAGAAGTCCACTATTATCCCTGTACCCAAAAAATCCAAGCCTGCTTGCCTCAACGACTACCGCCCTGTAGCTCTCACCTCCATAGCCATGAAGTGCTTTGAGAAGCTAGTAAAGGGCTACATCTGCTCCTCCCTCCCCATCAACATGGACCCCCTGCAATTTGCATACCGCCCCAACAGGTCCACGGAGGACGCCATATCCCATGTGCTGCACACAGCAGCATCACACCTGGACAAGAGGCAGGGGAACTATGTGAGAATGCTATTCATCGACTACAGCTCGGCATTCAATACCATAGTCCCCTCCATACTCATAGCCAAGCTCAGGGACCTGGGCTTGGGCTATGACCTCTGCCAGTGGGTCTTGGACTTCCTGACTGGCAGACCCCAGGTGGTGAGAGCAGGCAACTGCACCTCCTCATCCATCACCCTCAACATAGGGGCCCCCCAGGGCTGTGTTCTGAGTCCCCTCCTCTACTCCCTGTACACACACGACTGTGTGGCTCAGCGGAGTAGCAATACAATCGTCAAATTTGCTGACGACACAGTGGTGGTGGGCCTGATCTCTGCCAACGACGAGAGGGCCTACCTGGAAGAGGTCAAGGTCCTGGCGGGATGGTGCCAGGAAAACAGCCTCTCCCTGAACGTCAGCAAAACAAAGGAGATGATTGTGGACTTCAGGAGGTCGGGGGTCAAGGACTACAGCCCCCTCAGCATCGACGGGGCACCGGTTGAGAGAGTCAACAGCTTTAAGTACCTCGGAGCCTACATATCCGAGGACTTGACATGGACCACACACATTAACAGTGTTGTGAAGAAGGCACGACAACGCCTCTACTTCCTCAGGCGCCTAAGGAAGTTCCAAGTCAGCCAGAAGATCCTTAAGAACTTCTACTCATGTACAATAGAGAGCATCTTGACCGGCAACATCACCTCCTGGTTTGGGAATAGCACTGCACAAGACCAAAGCAGACTACAAAGAGTGACACGTTCAGCCGAACGCACAATTGGAGGGGGGCTCCCCACCCTCCAGAACATTTACTACAAGCGTTGCAAGGGCAAGGCTAAGAGAATCATTAAAGACTCCAGTCACCCGAACAACTGCCTCTTTGAACTGCTGCGGTCAGGCAAGCGATACAGGAGTCTCAAGGCGAGCACAGAAAGACTCAGAAGAAGCTTCTATCCCCAGGCCATCAGGCTGCTAAACGAACAATGAATGAACACTACACAACAACAACCACCAAACGCACATAGCACACACATCCACACGCACACACTCACTTTAAACAAACACACTGTAGCACCCACTCCACACACTTATAGCACACACCCACTTTAAACAAACACACTGTAGCACCCACTCCCCACACTTTATATTTATGGATGAAGGATTGCACTACAACTCGTACACCTTACTGTAAATTGTACCTAAAATTGTACCTCATCCCATTTCTGCTTTGCACTAGATAGTACTGTACATTAGTACACTGCATAGTATTGTGTATTGTATATTATATGGTAACTCAGAACATTGTACATATGTCTATACCGAACACTGTGACCTCATTTTCTTCTTCTAAATTCATGCTATATTATGTTATTATGTTATTTGATACTATCTTGTCTAGCACAGTCTCTGGAGCGTAACAGTAAGAAGCATTTTGTATGAAAGTATTCTGTACTTCTGTATGACAACTATTAAAGAACTTGAACTTGAAATGTATCTGTACTAAATACCTGTATGTCCCTATGCCATAAATGTCATGTATGTTGTGTATGTCATAAATGTCGATATGAATTGAAAATGGGGGACCCTGATGTAAACAAGACAAACGTCTTTCTCAGGTCTGCATCCCCTTAACAATTGTGTGTATTGAGCCGTACTGTATTGTACCCATTCTGCAATCTGTTAAATAAAGTTTTCATTCATTCATTCATCCGTGCTGCAGATATCTAGACTATAGGGCCAGTCGCTATAAGCAGGGTCTATCCGTGCTGCAGAGATCTAGACTATAGGGCCAGTCGCTATAAGCAGGGTCTATCTGTGCTGCAGAGATCTAGACTATAGGGCCAGTCGCTATAAGCAGGGTCTATCCGTGCTGCAGAGATCTAGACTATAGGGCCAGTCGCTATAAGCAGGGTCTATCCGTGCTGCAGAGATCTAGACTATAGGGCCAGTCGCTATAAGCAGGGTCTATCCGTGCTGCAGAGATCTAGACTATAGGGCCAGTCGCTATAAACAGACGTTGCAACACGTCATTGAGCCAGTAAACCCTTATTCCACATCATCACCCTCCATCACTGTGACGCAGTACTTAAAAAAATACCAAATATATACTTGATATCTCCTTTCAGGGCGGTTTTGTGTAGTTTTGTGTTGTTTCGTGTCATTTTGTGTTGTTTTGTGTCGTTTTTCCAGCTCAGAAAAGGTTGAAAACCGAAACGGTCTGTTTTTTTTTGCATGTATATGGACATAAAGAGTGACACGTTTATGGGGTGAGATTTACGGTGTTTCTAAAACAAAACAGGAAGTTCTGTCGGGACTTAAGCTCCAAAGGGACTCCCCCCGTTCCTACATCAACAAAAAGGATGATGTCAAAAAAATAATTCAATTTCTGTGGAATTGTGACATTTGCATTATGATGGGAGTTTGAGAAGAGGGAATATTTGCTTTAGAATATTTGACTGGAAGACATTTTTAAGGCTACGCCCCGAGGCGCAGGATGAGTCTCAGCACACACAAAAAAAAACAAAACTCATTTTATTGCTTTCCAGGAACAGAAAATAGTGGAACTTTGACATAAAGCTCAGAGGTTCTTGGCGTGCGGCGCTGGTCCACAGCTGTGAAACCACTCAGGAGATAAGGAACCAGACTGCAGACGAGTCATGCTTTCCCTACCATGGGGTCACATGGGGTCACATGGGGTCACATCATCGAACCTCCTGTGGCTATCATGTCTAGTCGTTAGGGTTGGGTACGGTTCACATTTGAACCGATACCGGTACCCAACGGTACCTTTTTTCTGTACTTTAGTCAAACACATTTTGTAAAAATGTTAAAAAAAAACGAGTCCAAACTTCTAATTATTTATTATCATTATTATTTATTTAGGACAATTTGTTAATATTTATATAATATATAATATTGCAGCAGGCGTTGTCTGCATCTGGCTTTGTTAAAGTGTAACCACACTTGCGACCGTTTTCCGCTCGCCATCGCCCCCGACTGCTTTGTTGTTGTTGAATCAAGTCAAATCCTAGGTAAGCGTGTATTGTGCGCGTGAGCGTTGACGTGAACGTGCGGCACACTTCATAGGTTTCGTTTTGCGGTAAAACGAAACGTTGACGTCGTCGGACTTTAAAATAAATGGTACTCGGTCGGTAGTACCGACGGGATTTGTTCGATACCCTTAAAAAGTACCGGATTCGGTACCCATCCGAATCCTACTAGTCGTAGGTATAAGGGCTCGGCGGTGTGACCCGGTCCAGGCCTCGGGTCGGGCAGGAGGGTATACCGGATATGACGGTCATGGGATCCATGCAAAGGTATGGATCTTTACATAAAAGATATATATATATATATTGTGGCAGATATCACCCCGCCCCTCTCATGGATATGGGACAGATGGGAGATATTATTGCCACGGAAGGAGTAGAAACAATTAGGTAGCTGATTAGTACTGATAGAACACACCTGTGCATCATATGTTCACCCACATCTCACGTGCACACACCCCAGACACACACACTACAAAGACACTAGGTTAGTCAGGAGTAAGTTGAGCGGAGGTGAGGTTGTGGAGTTGTGACATAAAGAGAGAGATTGAGATATTCGGAGTTGTGTGAGGTGAGGGGTAGTGAGAGGAGAGGTGAAGGTGAGAGGTAGTGAGAGGAGAGGTGAAGGTGAGAGGTAGTGAGAGGAGAGGTGAAGGTGAGAGGTAGTGAGAGGAGAGGTGAAGGCGAGAAGGTGTTCATTGTGTACTGGACCCTGGACTGGCTGAGAAACCCCCTTGTGTACTGACCCTGGACCAGACGACTACCGTGAGTAGTCTGGTCTACAAGATACACTACGCGACCAAGGTACCCATGTACATGTCAAAATACTTCCCAAAGATCAGTGAATACCACGATCACAACACCAGAGGGAGCTCCACAAATCATGTAAAACCCAGATTCGGCTCAAACAAGGGACTAAACACGTTTCGCAATTATGCCACATCAATGTGGAACGCCCTACCCACAGCTGTAAAGGAATGTGAATCACTACCCACTTTCAAAACCACTCTCAAAGAACACCTACGGGAGACTGCAATTCGAAACTGGCCCCTACAAATGTCCTAACCCAGTTGTACAGTTAATGACCAAGTATGGCTTTGTCAGTATTCCAATGTACAGTGTACAGTGTCCCCCCCCCCCTACCCAACCCCCCCCCCCCCCCCACCTCCAATGTACAGCCCCCACCCCACCCACCCAACCTCCCCCAATGTACAGTTTCTACGTCAAATGTATATACACTCTTTTTCTGGACACTTTTTGTATCACAAACAGTACTGTATTTGTAAATCTGATATGTCATAAATGTATAGATGTAGCAGTACTGTCTATCTGTATGTCATGTGTGTCATAACATAACATATATGTTATGATGAATTGAAAATGGGGGACCCTGATGTAAACAAGACGAAAATCTTTCTCTGGTCTGCATCCCCTTAACAATTGTATGTATTGAGCTGTACTGTACCCATTCTGCAATCTGTTAATAAACTTTTCAATCAATCAATCAATCAATCAATCCCTTTTTCAAGCCTGTTTTGTGTTTTTGACCATCGGACTGGAACCATCAGGAACCCAGATCTCTGCGGAGGTAGGCGAGTGCTTAAGACCTAAGAGCTTCTGAAAGGAAATTGTTATCTTCTGGCTTTACTGCTGCTAGAGAAACTATTCTTCAGAATTGAATGAGTCCAGATGTCTAATACATACAGTATTTCTTTGGATACATTCCCTGTGGAACATAGTCAACTCTGACGGTATACCAGCGAGAACAAGAACAAAGCCAAACTCGTGCTAAGAGTAAAAGCCTACCAGTTTGTATTCAATGTCTCTTTCAACCAAGAGAAGGAAAGTATCATTTAAGAGGGTTATGTATTCTTAAAACATGTAAGAAGGTAAGAACTAATGTAAAAGCTAGATGTGTTTCAATTTTGGGAGATAAATTATGGAATAGCCTTAGCGACGGGTTGAAGTTGTGTACTTCTCAGGGGAGATTTAAAAAAAAGCCTTAATTAAAGGATCAAATAATTCAGGCGTAGTTTTGAGTAAAACATCTAACTTTTTTTTCTTTAAAAAGAAATCATATCTTGCAGCATATTTTAAGTAATTTTTTTTCTTAAATTAAAATATATTTCGTTTTTAAGAATTTGTAAAGGATGGGCAAAAATAAGCAGCCTATTCCTTTTTTTGCGGTCATTGATTTTGGATTTTGTGTGTGAGCTTGCCTTGAATATGTACATTTTCCATTATTCACACGGGTGTGTTTTTGATTTGTCTGTAAACGAGACCGAAAAAATTTACTTCATTCATTCCGTTACAGCTGATGCTCTCCTCCTCCCAGGACCTCCGACTTCATCGCCATGTCTCATGTTAAAACGATCAAGCATCCATCTTATTACATACCGTCTATAATTATACATCTGTCATGTCCCTCACTGTTTCGGTCATTGGGTTTGGGTTTTGTTTGTCTTGTGAGAAGAGAGAAACTAAAATGTAAGATCGCCGCCGCAAAGAGAACCCAAAAAAAATGAAAAGAATCTCATATCCAAGGGGGCAGACTAGCACGGGCGTGCGAGACTACATTTAAGTCCCACGGTCATAAAGAGAGAGAGAGAGAGAGAGAGAGAGAGAGAGACACTGACCACATCCTGCCCACCTTGCACACCAAGCCCCGCCTCCTCTTCACTTAACTACCGCTCTGAGACGCGTTTCCTTGGCGACGCACACACACACACACACACACACACACACACACACACACACACACACAATACACTCACACGCATTAAATGTGCCTGTGTGTGTGTGTGTGTGTTCCTGCTTGTGTGCACGGGAAACAGAGAGAGGTAGAGAGAGATGGAGAGAGAGATGGAGAGAGTTAGAGAGACAGAGAGTGAGAGAGAGAGAGAGATAGATGGAGAGAGAGAGGAGGGGTGATGGGTAGAGAGAGAGAGAGAGAGAGAGAGAGAGAGAGAGAGAGAGAGAGAGAGAGAGAGAGAGAGAGAGAGAGAGAGAGAGAGAGAGAGAGAGAGAGAGAGAGAGAGAGACAGAGAGAGACAGAGAGAGACAGAGACAGAGAGACACTACAGTACTTGGACTATAGACTTTTACCACCACTGCTTCTGATTTACACCATGGCCGTTAACATCACTGTGATCGGGCGGTTTTACGGCAGCTGAAGAGAGTTGGACGACGTTGCACTTGTGCCCCAATGAGGGAGTAAACTAACCAGTGAATGAATACTATTACATGGTTGTTCCCCCCATTGGTCGTCTTGGCAACTGTGTAGTGAAAGCTGAAACCACAGTCAGGACAGCTGAAACCATCACAGTCAGGACAGACAGCTGAAACCATCACAGTCAGGACAGACAGCTGAAACCATCACAGTCAGGACAGACAGCTGAAAACATCACAGTCAGGACAGACAGCTGAAACCACAGTCAGGACAGACAGCTGAAACCACCACAGTCAGGACAGACAGCTGAAACCATCACAGTCAGGACAGACAGCTGAAACCATCACAGTCAGGACAGACAGCTGAAACCATCACAGTCAGGACAGACAGCTGAAACCATCACAGTCAGGACAGACAGCTGAAACCATCACAGTCAGGACAGACAGCTGAAACCATCACAGTCAGGACAGACAGCTGAAACCATCACAGTCAGGACAGACAGCTGAAACCATCACAGTCAGGACAGCTGAAACCATCACAGTCAGGACAGACAGCTGAAACCACCACAGTCAGGACAGATGAAACCATCACAGTCAGGACAGACAGCTGAAACCATCACAGTCAGGACAGACAGCTGAAACCACCACAGTCAGGACAGACAGCTGAAACCATCACAGTCAGGACAGACAGCTGAAACCACCACAGTCAGGACAGCTGAAACCACCACAGTCAGGACAGCTGAAACCATCACAGTCAGGACAGACAGCTGAAACCATCACAGTCAGGACAGCTGAAACCATCACAGTCAGGACAGACAGCTGAAACCATCACAGTCAGGACAGCTGAAACCATCACAGTCAGGACAGACAGCTGAAACCATCACAGTCAGGACAGACAGCTGAAACCATCACAGTCAGGACAGACAGTTGAAACCATCACAGTCAGGACAGACAGCTGAAACCATCACAGTCAGGACAGACAGCTGAAACCATCACAGTCAGGACAGACAGCTGAAACCATCACAGTCAGGACAGCTGAAACCATCACAGTCAGGACAGCTGAAACCACCACAGTCAGGACAGACAGCTGAAACCATCACAGTCAGGACAGACAGCTGAAACCATCACAGTCAGGACAGACAGCTGAAACCATCACAGTCAGGACAGACAGCTGAAACCATCACAGTCAGGACAGACAGCTGAAACCATCACAGTCAGGACAGACAGCTGAAACCATCACAGTCAGGACAGACAGCTGAAACCATCACAGTCAGGACAGACAGCTGAAACCATCACAGTCAGGACAGACAGCTGAAACCATCACAGTCAGGACAGACAGCTGAAACCATCACAGTCAGGACAGCTGAAACCATCACAGTCAGGACAGACAGCTGAAACCATCACAGTCAAGACAGCTGAAACCATCACAGTCAGGACAGACAGCTGAAACCACCACAGTCAGGACAGATGAAACCACTACAGTCAGGACAGACAGCTGAAACCATCACAGTCAGGACAGACAGCTGAAACCATCACAGTCAGGACAGCTGACACCATCACAGTCAGGACAGCTGAAAACATCACAGTCAGGACAGACAGCTGAAACCACCACAGTCAGGACAGCTGAAACCATCACAGTCAGGACAGCTGAAACCACCACAGTCAGGACAGACAGCTGAAACCATCACAGTCAGGACAGACAGCTGAAACCATCACAGTCAGGACAGACAGCTGAAACCATCACAGTCAGGACAGACAGCTGAAACCATCACAGTCAGGACAGACAGCTGAAACCATCACAGTCAGGACAGACAGCTGAAACCATCACAGTCAGGACAGACAGCTGAAACCACCACAGTCAGGACAGCTGAAACCATCACAGTCAGGACAGACAGCTGAAACCATCACAGTCAGGACAGACAGCTGAAACCATCACAGTCAGGACAGGTGAAACCATCACAGTCAGGACAGACAGCTGAAACCATCACAGTCAGGACAGACAGCTGAAACCATCACAGTCAGGACAGACAGCTGAAACCATCACAGTCAGGACAGACAGCTGAAACCATCACAGTCAGGACAGACAGCTGAAACCATCACAGTCAGGACAGACAGCTGAAACCATCACAGTCAGGACAGCTGAAACCATCACAGTCAGGACAGACAGCTGAAACCATCACAGTCAGGACAGACAGCTGAAACCACCACAGTCAGGACAGCTGAAACCACCACAGTCAGGACAGATGAAACCACCACAGTCAGGACAGATGAAACCATCACAGTCAGGACAGACAGCTGAAACCATCACAGTCAGGACAGACAGCTGAAACCATCACAGTCAGGACAGCTGAAAACATCACAGTCAGGACAGACAGCTGAAACCACCACAGTCAGGACAGCTGAAACCATCACAGTCAGGACAGATGAAACCACCACAGTCAGGACAGCTGAAACCATCACAGTCAGGACAGACAGCTGAAACCATCACAGTCAGGACAGACAGCTGAAACCATCACAGTCAGGACAGACAGCTGAAACCATCACAGTCAGGACAGACAGCTGAAACCATCACAGTCAGGACAGCTGAAACCATCACAGTCAGGACAGACAGCTGAAACCATCACAGTCAGGACAGACAGCTGAAACCATCACAGTCAGGACAGACAGCTGAAACCATCACAGTCAGGACAGACAGCTGAAACCACCACAGTCAGGACAGCTGAAACCATCACAGTCAGGACAGACAGCTGAAACCATCACAGTCAGGACAGACAGCTGAAACCATCACAGTCAGGACAGGTGAAACCATCACAGTCAGGACAGACAGCTGAAACCATCACAGTCAGGACAGACAGCTGAAACCATCACAGTCAGGACAGACAGCTGAAACCATCACAGTCAGGACAGACAGCTGAAACCATCACAGTCAGGACAGACAGCTGAAACCATCACAGTCAGGACAGACAGCTGAAACCATCACAGTCAGGACAGCTGAAACCATCACAGTCAGGACAGACAGCTGAAACCATCACAGTCAGGACAGACAGCTGAAACCACCACAGTCAGGACAGCTGAAACCACCACAGTCAGGACAGATGAAACCACCACAGTCAGGACAGATGAAACCATCACAGTCAGGACAGACAGCTGAAACCATCACAGTCAGGACAGACAGCTGAAACCATCACAGTCAGGACAGCTGAAAACATCACAGTCAGGACAGACAGCTGAAACCACCACAGTCAGGACAGCTGAAACCATCACAGTCAGGACAGATGAAACCACCACAGTCAGGACAGCTGAAACCATCACAGTCAGGACAGACAGCTGAAACCATCACAGTCAGGACAGACAGCTGAAACCATCACAGTCAGGACAGACAGCTGAAACCATCACAGTCAGGACAGACAGCTGAAACCATCACAGTCAGGACAGCTGAAACCATCACAGTCAGGACAGACAGCTGAAACCATCACAGTCAGGACAGCTGAAACCATCACAGTCAGGACAGCTGAAACCATCACAGTCAGGACAGCTGAAACCACCACAGTCAGGACAGCTGAAACCACCACAGTCAGGATCATATTAGACTGAGAGAGGACTAGTGTTGTCACAATACTGGAATTTCTAACGGCGATACGATACCTTGAAAAGTATCGATATTCAATACCATTTTCGATACCACAGGGAAACATTTTAAATCTTAAAATGTAAAAAATATCTATACATTAAAAATTAACTAAATGTAGCTTTTGTTGCTCGTAGATTATCCTCAGCTTCTCTCTGGTACTATAAGAGAAGTTAGATATAACACTTTTAAAACCCTTTGTTTCTCTTTAGATCAGACATTTAAAAATAACTACAGTAAATGATCTAATCTTAGAAATTAGGTAAAGTGAATAGTACTGGGTGTTAAGCATAACAGCATCTAAGTTAAATTACTTCTGACCATTATAGTCAAAGTATTTTCCTATGAACTGAAACTCATAAGACCACATAAGGCTAGCATCATTGGTGTTCAGTTACAGCTATATTGGCCAACATTAGCCAGCTATCTAGCCATAGCTACTGCACCACAAACTGCCAGCCAGCCAGCTGGCTACCTTTAACAACAGCCATCTAGCCAGCCACTGCACTACGAACTGCTAGCCAGCCAGCCGGCTACCTTTAACAACAGCCATCTAGCCAGCCACTGCACTACGAACTGCTAGCCAGCCAGCCGGCTACCTTTAACAACAGCCATCTAGCCAGCCACTGCACTACGAACTGCTAGCCAGCCAGCCGGCTAGCTTTAACAACAGCCATCTAGCCAGCCACTGCACTACGAACTGCTAGCCAGCCAGCCGGCTACCTTTAACAACAGCCATCTAGCCAGCCACTGCACTACGAACTGCTAGCCAGCCAGCCGGCTACCTTTAACAACAGCCATCTAGCCAGCCACTGCACTACGAACTGTTAGCCAGCCAGCTGGCTACCTTTAACAACAGCCATCTAGCCAGCCACTGCACTACGAACTGCTAGCCAGCCAGCTGGCTACCTTTAACAACAGCCATCTAGCCAGCCACTGCACTACGAACTGCTAGCCAGCCAGCTGGCTACCTTTAACAACAGCCATCTAGCCAGCCACTGCACTACGAACTGCCAGCCAGCCAGCCGGCTACCTTTAACAACAGCCATCTAGCCAGCCACTGCACTACGAACTGCTAGCCAGCCAGCCGGCTACCTTTAACAACAGCCATCTAGCCAGCCACTGCACTACGAACTGCCAGCCAGCTAGCTGGCTACCCTTAACCCACAATACAACAGCTATCCAGCCAGCTACTGTACTACAAACTGCCAGCTAGCTACAGTAGCTGGCCACCCCCAATCCACAACACAACAGCCAGCCAGAGGATTTTTTTGACAAGACGGGTCTGTGAGGGGGAGGGGCAATGCGTGCCCTGCAGTAGCGTGTGTGTGTGTGTGTGTGTGTGTCAACAACTTGCTGTAGGAGAGAAGCCAGCGAGAAAGCCAGCTGGTATCGATAGTGCAGAAGGTATAGATTTAGCGGGAAATGAGTATTGAAACTGTTTTAAATATTCAGAATCGATGTATTGAAAAATTAATATTTTTGACAACACAAGAGAGGACTGACT
>NW_028174462.1:0-32169 GCF_963971535.1 Notolepis coatsorum | reverse complement strand
ATGCACATGGGTATCTTAGTGGTGTAGTGTATCTTGTAGACCAGGCCCATTGCAAGTTTTTTTTATATTCTTAGTGCCGCTAAATGCTCGGGGGGCGGAGTGTATTTTCTTTGATGTAGTTAAGATTATTGTTTTTTTTATACGGGGAGGGGGGGAGACCAGGAGGGGGGGGGGGGGGTGGTGAGGGGGGAGGAGTTAGGTCAACGGGTTCATCACTTCTGGTCGGGCATGATGTCGTCGAGGGACTTGCCCGCCTCCAGGCGCTTCTCCATCTCCACCAGCAGCTTGACGCCGTCGACCACCATCTGCATCAGCTCCACCTCGGAGAAGCCCAGGCGGTCGGCGTTAGAGATGTCGAAGATACCCCCCAGCGATGCCGTGTCCACTCCACCTGTGCCGCGCTTCTGAAGCCTCAGCCTCTTGAGGATCTCTTCGAACTTCTCGTGCTTGCTGACGTTGGGTAGCTTGACGTGCACTCCGGCGCGCAGCCCGGTGCCCAGGTTGGAGGGGCAGGTGAGGACGTAGCCCAGGTGCTCGTTCCACATGAACTCATGACCCTTGTCCTTGAACAGGGACTCGATCTTTGTGAGGCCGGTGCAGAAGCGATTGAACACCTCCTTCATGTTGCCTCCCTTCTGCATGGAGATCACACGCAGATGGTCTTCCTCGTTCACCCACACCAGGAAGGTCTTGTTGTCGTTGTGCCAGATGCCCCTGCCGTCGGGCCAGTCGCGGGCCATGCCGGACGCCAGCAGCAGTGGAGACACGGGCTTGTCGAACAGGAAGTGGTCATCGATCAGCTTGTTCTGTTCCTCATCCGTCATGTTCTTCAGGGCGTAGTACGTGCCTTTCAGGTCGCCGTCCAGGGAGTCTAGACTTTCAATGGAGAGGGTCTCGATGGCGCGTCGCTCCCCGCGGCTGCAGTGGGGGGGCAGGGCGATGCCGCGCACGCTCCTTCCGGTTCGCACCCTGGAGCTCAGCACGTAGTTGGGGTCCAGGTCGTCACCGCCCTGGAGGTTGTCTGGGTTCAGGTCCGTCTTGTGTTTGTCTGAGGGCTTGTAGCCCCCGTGGCGATCCTCGATGATGGGGTCCAGCAGCTCCTTGAAGACCTCGTACGTCTCCTCGTCTCCGGCCACGCAGCCCACGGTCATGATGAAGGGGTGGCCTGGGTTATCGACGCCGGTCTGAATGACGTCGTCCAGGGTGAACCCACTGGGGGTCTCTTTGTCCCGCAGGCTGGAGTAGATCTCCGGGGTCAGGATCTTGGCCATGTGGTTGTTGTGCTTGCTGAGGTCGGGGAACTCCTGCTCGGCGGAGTAGTTCATCTTCAGCGTGTTGTGGGGCATGATTGCTCTCACCTTTCCACAGCAAAACGGTCGGCAAGGCACCTTGGTTGAGAGATGCAGGCTTCAATCTGTGTTGTTTAGTCTATCTGTTCAGTACTGTTCAGTACTGTTCAAAGATGCACACTGAGCTCTTCTGAGAGAATTGTTGAGTATATAGATCACAAATGTTCTAGAATGTTTGATTATGACATCATACTGTGACATCACGAATGTGCTATTATGACATTGTGACATCACAACGGAACATGTTTGAGTGCCATTTGAATAATATAAATAATGTTTGGTAAGGCTGTCCCCGAATCTTTGGCCTGAATAATGAGAACCACCAGCTGATCACAGAGGCAGTGCTGACATTTCTGCACAAGGCAGAGTTGTACCAGAGGATATAATGTTATTTTATTTATTATTATTATTATTATTATTATTATTATTATTATTATTATTATTATTATTATTATTATTATTATTATTATTATTATTATTATTATTATTATTATTATTATTATTATTATTATTATTATTATTATTATTATATTTTTTTTGTAAGCCTATGCGTATTTAAGTTTTTCATTATGCATTGTGTGTACTAACTTTGTTTCCGTTCGTCTACTCTAAGCCATCCTAGGTTGTCAAAGTGGACAGGGGTGAGGTGGGTTTTAGGAGTAAGGTCAAGCAGTAGTCTGACCAGTTTGTTTTGTGATGTTTGTAATCTTGTTTTTAGTGCCTTTGAGGTGCTTTGGTACCATGAGGTGCAAGCATAGTCGTAGTACCTTGAATGAGTGCTCCTGTTAGAGTCTTCAGGGTATTCTTGTTTACCAGAGAGGAGATCCGGTACAGGAATCTAGTTCGTTGGTTGACTTAGTTTTATTACATTGGATCCCATTTTGTCACAGGAAAGATTTGCCTCTATAGGATGGAACCCAGGTAGGTAATTTCATCTTTCCTTTTAAGATAAGATAAGATATTCCTTTATTGATCCCCTTGGGGAAATTCAGGCATCATAGCAGCATGGGGGAAGGGGGGGGGGGGGTACAGGTAGTGAAAACAACACAAGCAGTATAAACAAATGTCAATATAATTTACTATCTAACTAACTGAAATATACATTATTCATTATTCACAGTATCACAGTATCCACATACAGTAAGGTGCAGTATGCATAAGGTAGTGTTATTGTCCTACTTGGGTTCCTATTAGTTCTAGGTCGATGTCTGGCAGCAGTCGCTGCCCACTGTTGTGGAGCCTGATGGCCACTGGTATGAAGGACTGTCCAAGGCGGTTAGTTGAGTGTCTGGGGGGTATGAGTCTGTGGCTTCCTTGTCACCTTCACCTAATATGTTTTGATCTGGTCAGGTGCGCTGTCACCTAAAATGTTTTGATCTGATCAGGTGCGCTGTCACCTAATATGTTTTGATCTGGTCAGGTGCGCTGTCACCTAATATGATTTCATCTGGTCAGGTGCGCTGTCACCTAATATGATTTCATCTGGTCAGGTGCGCTGTCACCTAATATGTTTTCATCTGGTCAGGTGCGCTGTCACCTAATATGTTTTCATCTGGTCAGGTCCGCTGTCACCTAATGTTAATATGTTTTCATCTGTGTCCACTGACCACTGACACACAGTGGGGGATGTTTTAAAAATATTATTTAATATATAATATAATATAATAATTTGTGCTTCACCTAAAAATTTGGTCAGCAGCCTCCACTGGTGTGCGTGTGTGCGTGCGTGCGTGCGTGCCTTGCTTATGTGAGGAATCAGGGCAATTTCAAGACTGCACACTCACAAATTCAGGACACGCTACCAATGAGGACATTTTTGACATGCTGTTTTCTTTTCATGAGCTATTACAGTCGTACAGTGGTGTGTGATGAGGTTAGGGTTAGCTACAGAACGCATGTAAATCGGGGTAATAGTGCTCCCATATTTCACATAAACAAAAATAGGTTAGACTATATTAGGTTAGATTAAATTAGGTTAGGTTAGATTAAATTAGGTTAGATTAGGCTAGGTTAGATCAGGTTATGTGTGTGTTTGTGTGTGTGTGTGTGTGTGTGTGTGTGTGTGTGTGTGTGTGTGTGTGTGTGTGTGTGTGTGTGTGTGTGCGTGCGTGCGTGCGTGCGTGCGTGCGTGCGTGCGTGCGTGCGTGCGTGCGTGCGTGCGTGCGTGTGTGTGTGTGCGCGTGTGTGTGTGTGCGATTCACTGAGATCAACTACTAATGTCTTTGGCATTATGTTCTCTGTGATTTTCAGTAGCTGATTAAAGACATGTTTAATGACTCAAGGCGTGTGCCACAGATGACTAATGTCTGGATGTGTGTTGAGCCAAAATGGATGACTGTCCACTTGGCATCGACATGCCTGTGATTCATAGGTTTAATTGTTTTCCAGACAAGAAGATATATGCCAGTAGTGCGTTCAGTAGAAAGCTACCCATTTGCACATTAGCCTATAGCTTAGCGCAATGAATGGAAGCAGACAATTAACACCTCTCCTGGAGATTAAGATAGACTACCGGTACGTCCATTTACATTCATCGTGCTAAGCAACATATTTAAATTGTTGTACATCCCCAGGGCACTAAATGCACTTAACTTCCTTTAAAATAACAGTTTTCATTTTCATTTTCTTTTTCCTGGTTGGATTCTGTAAGATGTGATGTTTCTTGTGTTGTGTTATTTGTTGTTGTTGTTGTTGTTGTTGTTGTTGTTGTTGTTGTTGTTGTTGTTGTTGTTGTTGTTGTTGTTGTTGTTGTTGGTGGTGTTGTTGTTGTTGTTGTTGTTGTCTCTACCAAATCAAATCAAATCACAACAATACAGTCTGAACTGAACTGAACTGAAGCTAGGCTATAAGCTCAATCATAGTCCAGGTTTACCGTAGTTGATAGCAGACTTCACCGTACCTTGTGGGGTGGCTTTGGCTCACGGGTAGAGCGGGTTGTCCAATGATCCAAGGGTTGGTGGTTCGAATCCCGCTCAAGACCATGTCCATCCCACTGCCGTTGTGTCCTTGGGCAAGACACTTAACCTACTTGCCTCGTATGAATGTGTAATGCATGTGAATGAATGTTGGTGGTGGTCGGAGGGGCCGTAGGCGTTGATTATTCGCCACGCTTCCGTGAGTCTGCCTCAGGGCAGCTCTGGCTGCAATTGTAGCTTACCACCACCGGTATGACTGTGTATGAACAAATAATGGACTCTGTGAAGCGCTCTGAGTCAGAGAAGAGCGCTATATAAATCCAAGTCATTATTATTATTATTATTATTATTATTATACATCTGCATATATGCATGTTTAATTATATTCAGATATATTCTGACAGATATGTATGTATATATATATAAATATAAATATATGCAGTAAAAATGTATGTATATATATGCAGTATATTCAGCACTGTTGTACATGCTATCACACAGAGTATAATATCGGTAGACTATAGTACTGCATGAGGTGGGTAGTAATATAACTATGATTACAGTGTAGGGCTTAATGTAGACGGTGAAAGCAGTAGGTGGGTATACATTGAGTATAGGCAACATAGTTCAGAGTCGTACAGAGTTCATCATTTATATATATATATATATATATATATAAATATATTAGGGTATGGGGGGGGGGGGGGGTGGGCGGGGCTGTCAACAGGGAACAGTGTTCAGAGAGATGACAGCTGAGGGAGAGAAGGTGTTCCTGAGTCCGCTTGGCTTGAAGCGGAGGTTCTACACGGTAAATTTCGCAGAGTAAATTTGACTCAAACTGAGTAAAATCGTACTCAGTTTGAGTGAAATTTACTGTGTAGTAGCGTCTCCCGGAGGGGAGGAGGGCAAACAGTCCATGATTGGGATGAGAGGTGTCCTTGGCAATGCTGCGTGCCTCCCTCAGACACCGCTTGTGATGGATAGACTCAGCTGCAGAGTGATGTACCGCTGATGCGCGGGGCGCAGTTTTCACCGCCCACTCCACTGCTTCTGTCTGTATGGACCTGGCGCCCACTTACTAGCACACTTAGTGTCATACGAAACGTGGCATGGCATGTGCTCTGACCAAAGGGCATCGGTGGATCAAAGGCTATAGGTTATCTGCCAGGAAATGCTTAGTTGTAAGTTGATCAAGCTGGTACAGAAGTGCAGAATGACAACTATTAAAGAAACTTGAAACTTGAAACTTCTACAGAGCTCTGACACAGTGTAGAAGTTTCAAGTTTCAAGTTTCTTTAATAGTTGTCATTCTGTACTTCTTCTGTATGACAACTATTAAAGAAACTTGAAACTTGAAACTTCTACACTGTGTCAGAGCTCTTATAGAGTAATACGAATAAGATGTGTTTACATTATTATTATTATTCTCCGAATGATTTGGGGACAGTTGAAATGTACACTTGTATTTCGCCTACGAGTTGGCGCAGCATATCCTGTTTACGATAGCCGGCGTCGTTGAGAACCCTGAACGTGGTCGCTGGGGAGATATATGCTCATTTTAGCTGAGATGCCGAGACCTTTAAAAACTAATTATTCTCTTTACTGTTCTTTTTTCCCCCCTGCCGTCTTGTGGGAGTTCCATTTCCGGAATATTCAGTTGACTCACAGCCTTCTGACGCGTTTACTTGTTTATACCGTGATATTAAAATGCATGTAAACGCATCACGTCCTCCACTGTGTGACCTTAACCGGGATATTATTAGTGCCGAGAATATGAATGTGCATTTAAACCGCCAAAACATGCACAGACAACAACGCATGCCGTGTATATCATGCCAGTTTGGGGTACCTTGGGTATGCTGCACCTTGTGTGTGTATACTGTTTACGTCTACTCGTACTCATAGAATATATTCAGATTACAATTCTTCATGTATTGTGTAACGTATAATGTAACCAATACATACACCTTTGTTTACACTGTTTTTCCTCAAATGTTTATATTCAGATCAAATTGCATGGCCTATATTTAAGTCTTTCTACTATCACCCTGCCCATACCTGTACCTCCCTCCATCCCCCACGCTGCTATGACACCCCCCATTTCCCCCGAGGTGATCAATAAAGGAATAATCTTATCATAAACGGATGACGTATTATATCAGGCGTGTTAACACAACCTGGCAGCGGTTAACAGGGAAGCCTCTTAACAAGACATGGCGGGAGGGAAGCGGAAAACACAAACCACAGATTCACCGCAGAAACATCTCTGAAAAATGGACGTGACAAGCTAGCCCTATATATACCAGCCCTCTTTATATAGACCTGGAGGGTGAGTGTGCGTGCGCGTGTCTGTGTGTGTGTGCGTGTGTGTGTGCATGCGTGTGTGTGTGTGTGTCTGTGTGTGTGTGTGTGTGTGTCTGTGTGTCTGTGTGCGTCCGTCTGTGTGTGTTGTGTGTGTGTGTGTGTGTGTGTGTGTGTGTGTGTGTGTGTGTGTGTGTGTGTGTGTGTGTGTGTGTGTGTGTGTGTGTCTGTGTGCGCGTGTGCGCGTGTGAGCGATGATACCAGTGAGTGGGAGAGAGAGGGAGAGCGAGCCAAGTCCTGATTGGACCGTAGCTGTGTCGATACAACGCCGCCATCTGCACTCGCTCACTCGGGAGGAGCGGGCGGGCGAGGCAGCCTAGTTCTGGGCTCCTGGCCTCCTTCTTATCTCAAGGGCGACAGAGCTTTCTACTTCTACCATTGCGTTCACTGACAGCTACTGTATGCATACAGTACACGGCGCTGCAACCGCTGGTGCCACACCACTCTACCTCTCTCTATCTCTCCTCTCCTCCCCCCCTCCTCCTCTCCTCCCTCTATCCACACTCGCTCTCCTCCCTCGTCATCACTCCCTCCCCCTGTCCTCCTATCTCTGCTCCACTCCCTCATCTCCTCAAGGTCAAGGTCAAGTTTATTAGTATTATGTCCCAAACTGGGCAATTCATGTTACAGCAGATAAATAGGAGCTGCAAAAAAAAAAACACAGCAAACATACATAGCAGGAAGAACACAGACAGACATGTATACAGTACATGGTCACACAGGATCATATCATGACAACGGTGAAACAAGCAACCACAACCATCCCCCCCCCAGCCCCGTACCACCCACCCACCCACCCACCCACCTCAAAGCCGCCCTCTCCTGCCTCCTCCATTGATGGCACGAATGGAGGTAGGTATATAAATGAGGATTTGTATGTATTGCTTTTAGCTGCAAACGTTGGCCGGAAGGCAATAATTGATACTCCGGATTTAGGGGGGGTGAGAGCTGTCCGCTCTAATCGATGACGCCTTCCTGAGCACCTGCTCGTCATCATATATATGACCCAGACAGCTTGTAGGGGTACAATTCGTACCCCTACAATTTTGCTAGCCCCCCCCCCTCACAATCCCGTTAAGGGCATTCTTTTGTTTAATGCCAAGGTTTCCATACCAACAAATGGCAGCAAAGGAAACAACAGACTCTATGAAGGCACTATAGAACTAAATCATCAAGGACTTATCCACCTGACATGTGTCTACTGTACTGTACTGTACTGTAGCTTCCTTAGACAGAAGAGGCGCTGCCGACCTTTCCTACAGACCATTTCAGTGTTCAAATCAAATTTCAGACGATTGTCAACAATGGAACCGAGATATTTATAAGTGTCTCTGTCTCTCTGTCTTTTCCACCAACCTACTCTTCTCTCTCCGTCATCTCTCCCTTATCTCCTCTCTCCCTCCTATGTCTCCCTCCCCTCTTATATCCCTCTCTCTCTCTCTCTCTCTCTCTCTCTCTCTCTCTCTCTACTCTCTCTCTCTCTCTCTCTCTCTCTCTCTCTCTCTCTATCCATCATCCCCTCCCTCCTCTCATATCTCTCTATCCCTCATCTCCTCACTCATCTCCTCTCTCTCTCTCTCTCTCTCTCTCTCTCTCTCTCTCTCTCTCTCTCTCTCTCTCTCTCTCTCTCTCTCTCTCTCTCACTCTCTCCCGCTGTCTTTAAGTTATACATTATTCAGGTTGGTGAAGGGGTGGGAGGCGGGGGACAGTAGTTGTGTCTCCAACACCCGACTTGTTATTGCATCCCCTCCCTATCTATCCCTCATCTCCTCCTCTTTCTCTCTCTATCTCTCTCTCTCTCTCCCTCTCCATCTCCCTCTCTATCCCTCTCTCTCTCTCCATCTCCTCCTCTCTCTCTCTCTCTCTCTCTCTCTCTCTCTCTCTCTCTCTCTCTCTCTCCCTCTCTCCCTCTCTCCCTCTCCCTCTCTCTCCTCCACGTCCCGTTCAGACGTGTGAATAATATATGAGTAACAAGTGCGCTCGCTCCGAGTGGAGTCGGTGGGGCCACGGCCACGCGGGTATCATCGGCGCGCTGAGAGTATCATTAGGATACAGTGGGCCGCGTGGCACGATCCGCTAACGCCACGGGACACATGGGCACGCGGGCGGAGGAAGTAGCGGGAGAGGATTATTCCTGTCGACAGTCTCACAAACCCCCCCCCCCCGTCTGCCCCAAACCAACCCCCCTTAACCTGTTTTGTTTGCGCGCGGGCTGACATGGCCTGGATTGTTTCCTCTGCCTCTGTGTGCTTCTGTTGCATCCTGGGAAATGGGAATTTGTAGTCCTCGCTGTTCAATTACTGTGTAGAGGATGATGTCGTCCTGGTGGGGAATTGAAACTTAACCCTGTCACTACCACACGACAAAGGGTTAACATTTTCACTGCCAGTCTACAGAAGGTTAACCCTGTCACTACCACACTACAGGATAACCTTTCACTACCACACTACAAAGGGTTAACGCTTTCACTACCACACTGCAGAAGGTTAACCCTTTCACTACCACACTACAGAAGGTTAACCTTTTACTACCACACTACAGGCGGTTAACCTTTCACGACCACACTGCAGAAGGTTAACCCTTTCACTACCACACTACATACGGTTAACCCTTTAACTGCCACACAACAAAGGGTTAACCCCTTTCACTACCACACTACAGAAGGTTAACCTTTCACTACCACACTACAGAAGGGTAACCTTTCACTACCACACTACAGACGGTTAACCCTTTCACTACCACACTACAGAAGGTTAACCTTTCACTACCACACTACAGAAGGGTAACCTTTCACTACCACACTACAGCGGGTTAACCTTTCACTACCACACTACAGAAGGTTAACCCTTTCACTACCACACTACAGAGGGTTAACCTTTCACTACCACACTACAGAAGGTTAACCCTTTCACTACCACACTACAGAAGGTTAAACCTTTCACTACCACACTACAGAAGGGTAACCTTTCACTACCACACTACAGAGGGTTAACCTTTCACTACCACACTACAGAAGGTTAACCCTTTCACTACCACACTACATAGGGTTAACCTTTCACTACCACACTACAGAAGGTTAACCCTTTCACTACCACACTACAGAAGGTTAACCTTTCACTACTACACTACAGAAGGTTAACCTTTCACTACCACACTACAGATGGTTAACCCTTTCACTACCACACTACAGAAGGTTAACCTTTTACTACCACACTACAGAAGGTTAACCTTTCACTACCACACTACAAAGGGTTAACCCTTTCACTACCACACTACAGAAGGTTAACCTTTCACTACCACACTACAGAAGGTTAACATTTTACTACCACACTACAGAAGGTTAACCCTTTCACTACCACACGACAGAAGGTTAACCTTTCACTACCACACTACAGAAGGTTAACCCTTTCACTACCACACAACAGGCTAACCTTTCACTACCACACTGCAGAAGGTTAAACCTTTCACTACCACACTACAGACGGTTAACATTTCACTACCACACTACAGACGGTTAACATTTCACTACCACACTGCAGAAGGTTAAACCTTTCACTACCACACTACAGACGGTTAACATTTCACTACCACACTGCAGAAGGTTAAACCTTTCACTACCACACTACAGAGGGTTAAACCTTTCACTACCACACTACAGAAGGTTAACCCTTTCACTACCACACTACAGAAGGTTAACATTTCACTACCACACTACAGAAGGTTAACCTTTCACTACCACACTACAGAGGGTTAACCTTTCACTACCACACTACAGAAGGTTAACCCTTTCACTACCACACTACAGAAGGTTAACCTTTCACTACCACACTACAGAAGGCTAACCTTTTACTACCACACTGCAGAAGGTTAACCTTTCACTACCACACTACAGAAGGTTAACCTTTCACGACCACACTACAGAAGGTTAACCTTTCACTACCACACGACAAATGGTTAACCCTTTAACTGCCACACGACAAAGGGTTAACCCCTTTCACTACCACACTACAGAAGGTTAACCTTTTACTACCACACTACAGAAGGTTAACCTTTCACTACCACACTACAGAAGGTTAACCTTTTACTACCACACTGCAGAAGGTTAACCTTTCACTACCACACTACAGAACGTTAACCTTTCACTACCACACTACAGAAGGTTAACCTTTCACTACCACACTACAGAAGGTTAACCTTTTACTACCACACTGCAGAAGGTTAACCTTTCACTACCACACTACAGAAGGTTAACCTTCCACGACCACACTACAGAAGGTTAACCTTTCACTACCACACGACAAATGGTTAACCCTTTAACTGCCACACGACAAAGGGTTAACCCCTTTCACTACCACACTACAGAGGGGTAACCTTTCACTACCACAGTACAGAAGGTTAATTTTTCACTACCACACTACAGAAGGTTATATATATATATAATATAACTGGCATACAGACATCTGCACCTTTGATTACACTGCCTATTTGCTGATATTCTTATATTCAGAGTTAATTGTTGCCACCATTTATTTGTATTTGTATTATAATTATATTGCCTATATTTATGTATTTCTACTATTACCCTGCCCGTACCTGTATATCCCCTCCCCCTCCCGCATGCTGCTAATGACGGCCAAATTTCCCCCAAGGGGATCAATAAAGGAATATCTTATCTTATCTTATCTTATCTTATCGTATCTTATTTTGTCTTATCTTATAGCATCCAGGGTTTGGTATTGCACACATGAGGGTGGGGGGTGGGAACTTGGAGGTGTCAGGTTGCTTAATGGCCAGGAGGAGGAGCCTCATGGTCACATGACCAGGTAGAGGAGGAGCTTCATGGTCACATGTTTGGTTAATGAGCAGGTAGAGGAGGAGCCTCATGGTCACATGTTTGGTTAATGAGCAGGTAGAGGAGGAGCCTCATGGTCACATGTTTGGTTAATGAGCAGGTAGAGGAGGAGCCTCATGGTCACCTGTTTGGTTAATGAGCAGGAAGAGGAGGAGCCTCATGGTCACATGTTTGGTTAATGAGCAGGTAGAGGAGGAGCCTCATGGTCACATGTTTGGTTAATGAGCAGGTAGAGGAGGAGCCTCATGGTCACATGTTTGGTTAATGAGCAGGTAGAGGAGGAGCCTCATGGTCACATGTTTGGTTAATGAGCAGGTAGAGGAGGAGCCTCATGGTCACATGTTTGGTTAATGAGCAGGTAGAGGAGGAGCCTCATGGTCACATGTTTGGTTAATGAGCAGGTAGAGGAGGAGCCTCATGGTCACATGTTTGGTCACATGACCAGGTAGAGGAGGAGCCTCATGGTCACATGTTTGGTTAATGAGCAGGTAGAGGAGGAGCCTCATGGTCACATGTTTGGTTAATGAGCAGGTAGAGGAGGAGCCTCATGGTCACATGTTTGGTTAATGAGCAGGTAGAGGAGGAGCCTCATGGTCACATGTTTGGTTAATGAGCAGGTAGAGGAGGAGCCTCATGGTCACATGTTTGGTTAATGAGGTAGAGGAGGAGCCTCATGGTCACATGTTTGGTTAATGAGCAGGTAGAGGAGGAGCCTCATGGTCACATGTTTGGTTAATGAGCAGGTAGAGGAGGAGCCTCATGGTCACATGTTTGGTTAATGAGGTAGAGGAGGAGCCTCATGGTCACATGTTTGGTTAATGACCAGGTAGAGGAGGAGCCTCATGGTCACATGTTTGGTTAATGACCAGGTAGAGGAGGAGCCTCATGGTCACATGTTTGGTTAATGAGCAGGTAGAGGAGGAGCCTCATGGTCACATGTTTGGTTAATGAGCAGGTAGAGGAGGAGCCTCATGGTCACATGTTTGGTTAATGAGCAGGTAGAGGAGGAGCCTCATGGTCACATGTTTGGTCACATGACCAGGTAGAGGAGGAGCCTCATGGTCACATGTTTGGTTAATGAGCAGGTAGAGGAGGAGCCTCATGGTCACATGTTTGGTTAATGAGCAGGTAGAGGAGGAGCCTCATGGTCACATGTTTGGTTAATGAGCAGGTAGAGGAGGAGCCTCATGGTCACATGTTTGGTTAATGAGCAGGTAGAGGAGGAGCCTCATGGTCACATGTTTGGTTAATGATCAGGTAGAGGAGGAGCCTCATGGTCACATGTTTGGTTAATGAGCAGGTAGAGGAGGAGCCTCATGGTCACATGTTTGGTTAATGAGCAGGTAGAGGAGGAGCCTCATGGTCACATGTTTGGTTAATGAGCAGGTAGAGGAGGAGCCTCATGGTCACATGTTTGGTTAATGAGCAGGTAGAGGAGGAGCCTCATGGTCACATGTTTGGTTAATGAGCAGGTAGAGGAGGAGCCTCATGGTCACATGTTTGGTTAATGAGCAGGTAGAGGAGGAGCCTCATGGTCACATGTTTGGTTAATGAGGAGGTAGAGGAGGAGCCTCATGGTCACATGTTTGGTTAATGAGCAGGTAGAGGAGGAGCCTCATGGTCACATGTTTGGTTAATGAGCAGGTAGAGGAGGAGCCTCATGGTCACATGTTTGGTTAATGACCAGGTAGAGGAGGAGCCTCATGGTCACATGTTTGGTTAATGAGCAGGTAGAGGAGGAGCCTCATGGTCACATGTTTGGTTAATGACCAGGTAGAGGAGGAGCCTCATGGTCACATGTTTGGTTAATGAGCAGGTAGAGGAGGAGCCTCATGGTCACATGTTTGGTTAATGACCAGGTAGAGGAGGAGCCTCATGGTCACATGTTTGGTTAATGAGCAGGTAGAGGAGGAGCCTCATGGTCACATGTTTGGTTAATGAGCAGGTAGAGGAGGAGCCTCATGGTCACATGTTTGGTTAATGATCAGGTAGAGGAGGAGCCTCATGGTCACATGTTTGGTTAATGAGCAGGTAGAGGAGGAGCCTCATGGTCACATGTTTGGTTAATGAGCAGGTAGAGGAGGAGCCTCATGGTCACATGTTTGGTTAATGAGCAGGTAGAGGAGGAGCCTCATGGTCACATGTTTGGTTAATGAGCAGGTAGAGGAGGAGCCTCATGGTCACATGTTTGGTTAATGAGCAGGTAGAGGAGGAGCCTCATGGTCACATGTTTGGTTAATGAGGTAGAGGAGGAGCCTCATGGTCACATGTTTGGTTAATGAGCAGGTAGAGGAGGCCTCATGGTCACATGTTTGGTTAATGAGCAGGTAGAGGAGGAGCCTCATGGTCACATGTTTGGTTAATGACCATGTAGAGGAGGAGCCTCATGGTCACATGTTTGGTTAATGAGCAGGTAGAGGAGGAGCCTCATGGTCACATGTTTGGTTAATGATCAGGTAGAGGAGGAGCCTCATGGTCACATGTTTGGTTAATGAGCAGGTAGAGGAGGAGCCTCATGGTCACATGTTTGGTTAATGAGCAGGTAGAGGAGGAGCCTCATGGTCACATGTTTGGTTAATGAGGAGGTAGAGGAGGAGCCTCATGGTCACATGTTTGGTTAATGAGCAGGTAGAGGAGGAGCCTCATGGTCACATGTTTGGTTAATGACCAGGTAGAGGAGGAGCCTCATGGTCACATGTTTGGTTAATGAGCAGGTAGAGGAGGAGCCTCATGGTCACATGTTTGGTTAATGAGCAGGTAGAGGAGGAGCCTCATGGTCACATGTTTGGTTAATGACCATGTAGAGGAGGAGCCTCATGGGCACATGTTTGGTTAATGAGCAGGTAGAGGAGGAGCCTCATGGTCACATGTTTGGTTAATGACCAGGTAGAGGAGGAGCCTCATGGTCTCATGTTTGGTTAATGAGCAGGTAGAGGAGGAGCCTCATGGTCACATGTTTGTTTGTTTCATTTGCTCCTGTCCATCGTTCATGTGGTAATGCCACAGACGGAGCAGCGGGGGGTCCAATCCGAGTATAGCGATTACAGTACAGTAATAGTGTTTAGCGGCAGTAGCCATGGTAACGTCACACTTGACGAGTTAAGAAAATTGTCGCATTTTGGCGATGGAGGAGGCCTTTTATATTATGTCGTATGTCTCAGCTCCCCCTGACTGCCGGCTCGGAATTCTGTGGGAAACGCTCTCCCCCGTCTTAGATATTATTCATATCAGCCGCTCTCGCCGGCTATACCTGCAGAATTATAATTGCTTTGTCTTCCCCCTCTATCTGCAAACGAGCATGAGTGACCTTTGACCCCCTCCCCCCGCCCCCCTCCCCACTTCAACAACAGCCGCACTGAGAGAGCCGCATTCGCGTGAGAATTGGTTCCGCACGCGCGTACATGACTACATTATGAATCCGACCCCGAGGTTTGGATATTACCGCGTTTGCCTCTCACCGCCGATTCCGCTCTGCCGTGTCGTGTGTGTGTGTGTGTGTGTGTGTGTGTGTGTGTGTGTGTGTGTGTGTGGGGGAGGGGAGGGGAGGCCGGTCGACGGTAGTAGCAGGTGCTTCTTATTGTGATTCATTAAGCTTTATTCCATTTACTGTGCCGGGTTGCTGTGCACTACAGAGCTTTTATGGTCTACTACTTGGTGCCCTTCCGTAATGACGAGGGATGATGCCAGCTCGGTGGGGGACCCTCTCTGCCAAGGACACGGGCAGACGGTTGACTCTGCGGAAGCTCGAGGGGATAGAGAGAGAGAGAGAGCGGCCGTTTCTCGTTTTCAAAGTCTGCACCGCGTGAACGGGGCATTTGCCTCGGCGGCGGCGGCGCCGCTGTTAAATATGGATCAGAGCGAAGCGCCCGGATCGGCCCGGTGAAGGTGAGAGGCGTTGCCGAGGCAACACACAGTCGCTTATACCGTCATAAACGACGAGGAAACTATGAAAAGAAGAATGAAGGGTCGTCACGTCACACCGGAGTTCTATACCAAGGAAACTATAAAAGAAGGACCGGTCATCATGTCAGAATACCAGTTCTATGGTCTGCTTTGATGCCGGACTTTGGTGCCAATTATATTGAAGCATATATTTCATATATATATATATATATATATATATATATATACACGCTATCTGAGGACATATAAATCAACCAGCTAGTTTAACAATGCAACACATTGCATACGATTCTGACATCGGAGGTAATAACTAGGGATGTCCGATATTATCGGCCTACCGATATTATCGGCCGATATCGGCATTAAAATGTGATATCGGAAAATATCGGTATCGGTTTTCAAAAAAACTTTTCTTCTTTTTTGTTTTTGTTTTTTTTTACATTTCTATAACCTTTATTTACCCAGGCAAGCAAGTAAGAACAAATTCTGATTTTATTTATTGTCAAAAGTATGCATAATGTTGTGTTAATTCCACAACAAGAGATATGTAATGTTAATTACCTGAAATTATTCCATATTTTGGGGGGGAAACCCTGCATATATCGGTATCGGTTGATATCGGTTGATATCGGTATCGGAAATTAAGAGTTGGACAATATCGGTATATCGGTATCGGTAAAAAAGCCAATATCGAGCATCCCTAATAATAACCTGTTTAAATGACAGGTGACAAGAGGAGGTGGTTGATCCCATTCAACTCAATGTTGGCCCCCGTACTGAAAGTGTCCATACTTGGCACCAATGTGTGTCCACGTGCTGCTACACAGTGACGTAACGGACCCTTCCTTCTTTTATAGTTTCCTTGGTAAACCAGAGGAAATCTAAATATTATAATATTACTGTTTAATCCTTTCACTACCACACTACAGAAGGTTAACCTTGCACTACCACACTACAGAAGGTTAACCTTTTCACTACCACACTACATAATTAACCGTATGTAGTGTGGCAGTGAAAGGGTTAACCTTATGTATTGTCGCAGTGAAAGGGTTAACCCTCTGGTAGTGTGGTAGTGAAAGGGTTCATCTAAGCGAACACTGTCAATCTTAGGCATGCTACCATGCTAGCTAAGAGAAGATAATGTTTACAAGCATTAACATTACAGCCCACCATCCCGCATTCATTCATTCATTCATTCATTCATTCATTCATTCATTCATTCATTCATTCATTCATTCGGTCGTTCGTTCATTCATTCATTCATTCATTCATTCATTCATTCATTCATTCATTCATTCATTCATGCATTAATTCATTCATTCATTCATTCATTCATTCATTCATTCATTCACCATCCCTGTATTTTGGTATATTTGTCTACGTTTGAACGGCTTGATCTATCTATATCCACCACAGGATGTGTTTTCATTTGGTTTCATGTGATTTCTCCATTATTCTGCTCGTTTAAAATGCGATGAAATAAAGTTTAATACCCGTATATATCCGGAAGTGATCCAGATTTCACACTGATCTGTGTTTAATACAACACCAGCACGCCATCAGTCACCTGCCGCAGAGCGGCCATATTGTCGTTGTGAAAATCGATTGGTGCACGAGCAGGGGTGTAAAGTACTTGAGTAATTGTACTTTGTTACAATACTTAAGTACTGTTTTGGGGGATTTGTACTTTACTCGAGTATTATTAGGTTTGTATACTTGTACTTTTACTCAATTACATTTCAGAGAAAAAAAACATACTTTTTACTCCTTACATTTGAAATGCAGACCTACAAAGTACAAAGTACAAATCTCACAGGTCCAAAAATGTTTATTATAATTTGTTTCTCTGGCCGAACTAACGTTAACGTTATTAATCCTGTGGCCGCACCTATTTAAAAACAGCCAATCAAATCCCCATCAATGGGAAATGAACCCGCCCCTACCCATGCTGATTGGTTCTTGTGCAAGACTAGAAAGCGGGGATCTTTGATTAAACACCTGCTATCAGAAGAATAGACTGTCAGAAAAAATGGGCCTCTTGGTCGTAGTGTTGTCACAATACCAAAATGTTGACTCTGATACCGATACCAGCCTAGGTATCACGATACCGTTTCCGTTTCTAAAACGTTACCATGGCAAAAACCTAAAATGTCATGAAAAGTAATGGAATATAAAATTGACAAAATGACAGAACATGGAGATTTTGCTGACACTGTTAACACGCCCACTACACAAAGTGTGCACTCTCTCTCTCTCTCTCTCACACACTGCTACTACGGTCACACATCCACTCAAATCACAGCAAATACAGCATCAGGCTATTCAAAAGTATCGGATCTAAAAGTATCGATACTTGTAAAATGGAGTATTGGACCGCTTGGCTGGGTATCGTAATACTTTTCTAGTATCGGTGTATCGCGCAACACTACTCGGGACGTCGATATGTTACCGTGGAGACGACATGATTTGAATGGCGGTTGTGACGAACATCCCCCCCCCCATACTGAGTCTCTGTTCACACATAAAACACGGACGCCTCGTAGTTGCGTAGACTAGAGGACTCCCAGGGGGCAGGGAGAGACAGACGGACAGACAAGGATCTATGAAGATGCTGTCTCTCTGTGAAAGTACACAGTGTGTCACCCTTCTGTCTTTTAAAGGTGTTGTTTGTGTGCACGCTGAGCGTGGCGAACAGGGGAAGGTGTTTTGCAGCATTTTTGTGCAATTTAAAAACCACCAAAATCTTTCTTTGGAAATGTGAGTGGCTACAGAGAGGCTTATTGTGACCTTGGATTGTCAGCATAGGTGGAGTTTTTTGGGGGGGGGGGTTGTTGCAGGAGACATGTCCCCCTCAAATAATAAGAGGTAAAAAAGAGGTAAAGAATAAGGGGGTCAAAACATTTATATTTATCCTTCTTACCTGCAACTATATATTATTAACCAACAATTCCAGACACCCCTACAGGACCGTACCATCAGACAGACACCCACCCCTACAGGACCGTACCATCAGACAGACACCCACCCCTACAGGACCGTACCATCAGATAGACACCCACCCATACAGGACCGTACCATCAGACAGACACCCACCCCTACAGGACCGTACCATCAGACAGACACCCACCCCTACAGGACCGTACCATCAGACAGACACCCACCCCTACAGGACCGTACCATCAGACAGACACCCACCCACCCCTACAGGACCGTACCATCAGACAGACACCCACCCCCTACAGGACCGTACCATCAGACAGACACACACCCCTACAGGACCGTACCATAAAACAGACACCCACCCCCTACAGGACCGTACCATCAGACAGACACCCACCCCTACAGGACCGTACCATCAGACAGACACCCACCCACCCCTACAGGACCGTACCATCAGACAGACACCCACCCCTACAGGACCGTACCATCAGACAGACACCCACCCCTACAGGACCGTACCATCAGATAGACACCCACCCCTACAGGACCGTACCATCAGACAGACACCCACCCCTACAGGACCGTACCATCAGACAGACACCCACCCCCTACAGGACCGTACCATCAGACAGACACCCACCCCCTACAGGACCGTACCATCAGACAGACACCCACCCCCTACAGGACCGTACCATCAGACAGACACCCCTACAGGACCGTACCATCAGACAGACACCCACCCCCTACAGGACCGTACCATCAGACAGACACCCACCCCCTACAGGACCGTACCATCAGACAGACACCCACCCCCTACAGGACCGTACCATCAGACAGACACCCACCCCCTACAGGACCGTACCATCAGACAGACACCCCTACAGGACCGTACCATCAGACAGACACCCACCCCCTACAGGACCGTACCATCAGACAGACACCCCTACAGGACCGTACCATCAGACAGACACCCACCCCCTACAGGACCGTACCATCAGACAGACACCCACCCCCTACAGGACCGTACCATCCCAGTCTTGCAGACATGCCTCTCATAAAACTACACCAGAATGCAGGAAATGAAGTGTTTGGTGCTCAAAACGTCCAGGGGGAGGGCTTAAAGTGCCCCCCCCCCCACTCAATGTTGAAACCAGACCTACGCCCTTCCTTGTCGGTAAGAGGCTGTGTTGAGTTACTGTGCATAGACACCTGTCAGCTTTTTGTAGGCACAGTCATTCTCTACAAAGTCTTCCCATATTGATTATAGATCCGAGGGACATTGTGTGGCGGCGACGCGTGACGACCGGGGGGCCGGTGTGGTAACAAAACACTGGTGTTTTTTGTTGGTGAATTGCCGTTATTACTCCCTCATCATCTGCAATTAGCCACTGATGACGCCAAAACGCAATGCATTCACACTCCCATTGTGTTTGGTTTGGAATGGGGCCGCGGGGGGAATTAACACTGATTAGAGTAATTAGCTATAACGAGATATCTGGAGATATGCACTCATATCATTATATCCTTTTTGAACCTCTATAAGGCAGAAAAAAGTATGGTTTATCTTTAGTGCTGATAGATAGTGGCATAAGAGGAAAGACGGGAAGGCTTGAGCACTGTTTGAAGGTAGAACTGATCTGTTTGGCTGTGGTGCCCAACCCTTTCATGGTCTTTAGATTAGATTAGATTAGATTAGATTAGATTCACATGTATTGTCATCATACAGCACACGTACAGCACAATGAAAATATCTTTGGTATCCAACCAGAGTGCAAAATGTACAATGTCATGTCATGCTGTCATGTCATGCTCATGTCCTCCTCACAATAGAACGATAGGATCTTGGTGAAAAATCAGCCGTGTGAACGCCCTCTCTTGTTCTACGGACGGACGTCAGATAGAGAAGAAGAAGAAGAAGAAGAAAGACCAGTCCTCCCCGAAAAGAATCGCGAGTGCCAGATTGAAAATGACAAAAGAAACGACGCAGAGTAATAAAATATTCACTCAAAATATGATCTTTGTCCGATAAGATCCCCCGCTCGTTCTGATTAAAAAGAGACTCGAGGAAGATAATGAAAGTGGCTACAATCACAGAATGAAAAGGGTGAATGAACGAACGAAAAAAGCGAAGCAATCGAACTAAATGGCCTCATTGCCTCCTATTTGTGTTAAAGTGCTATATTTTATAGTGCTGACATGAGCGCCTCGAAGCTTCGATCGCTGCCATAGTATTCGCACTCGTTTCATACATAATACTTTTTGTCATAATAATATGTCTAAAATAGTTTTGAACGTGTGTTTTGTACTGAGTCAGTGTTGCACTGGAGAGACTGGCTGACAAAACTCTTCGTCATACTGGAATGATATAATGACAATGACTTGAACAGTATTCAACAAATATTTGAATGCTTTGTGGGTTTTTCTTTAGCACTCCATAAAAGCATAATAAATAGCTTATAGACATAATAACCCAACATTTCATTTTGAAAATCACTTCTTCTCAGACGAGGACATTTAGAAAACCTAATCTACCCCATAGCGCTCATTTATACCCGACGCATTTTAAACTTTGTGTGCGCGGGGAGATCAAAGCTTTGATAATTCACAGGTGATTTCTACTGAAGCTTCCAACTTTACAGTCCTGCCAGGTGCTCTAGCCCCTTAGGAAGGGAGCTACGATATCAGCTGGTTTCCAGTCTTGACAGGTGCTCTCTAGTCTCCTAGATAGATAGATAGATAGATAGATAGATAGATAGATAGATAGATAGATAGATAGATAGATAGATAGATAGATAGATAGATAGATAGATAGATAGATAGATAGATAGATAGATAGATAGATAGATAGATAGATAGATAGATAGATAGATAGATAGATAGATAGATAGATAGATAGATAGATAGATAGATAGATAGATAGATAGATAGATAGATAGATAGATAGAT
The DNA here is from genome assembly GCF_963971535.1 of Notolepis coatsorum. Taxonomy (NCBI): domain Eukaryota; kingdom Metazoa; phylum Chordata; class Actinopteri; order Aulopiformes; family Paralepididae; genus Notolepis; species Notolepis coatsorum. Next base: position 10,903 of record NW_028174462.1, on the reverse strand, counting down.
AGATAGATAGATAGATAGATAGATAGATAGATAGATAGATAGATAGATAGATAGATAGATAGATAGATAGATAGATAGATAGATAGATAGATAGATAGATAGATAGATAGATAGATAGATAGATAGATAGATAGATAGATAGATAGATAGATAGATAGATAGATAGATAGATAGATAGATAGATAGATAGATAGATAGATAGATAGATAGATAGATAGATAGATAGATAGATAGATAGATAGATAGATAGATAGATAGATAGATAGATAGATAGATAGATAGATAGATAGATAGATAGATAGATAGGTAGGTAGGTAGATAGATAGATAGATAGATAGATAGATAGATAGATAGATAGATAGATAGATAGATAGATAGATAGATAGATAGATAGATAGATAGATAGATAGATAGATAGAAAACTTTATTGCCATTTCAACACATGGTTGATTGGGATTTGTCATGGTGCCAAACATACAGTAGGCCTACATACAGTATAACAACATACAATATAAAAACAATACATGCAATGCAATCCCCACAATAAAAGTATTACACAAACAATAAAAGAAAATGCTACAGTACCTAAAATAGCTCAGTGTTCCAGTTTAAAGTGCATATTGCCTTAAAGTGCCTGTCGGCTGGTGCTAGCCCTGGCTTATGGTACAAAGTGCCTGTGCCTTTGGACTTGAGTTCAGGTGACGGACGACCTCGGGATTTGTACTGTTTTTAAAACGAGATGTCCTACTACAGTACACCTGCGACTTTGGAGTCCTCTCCACACTGGCTCTGTAGTGCTGCTCTCTAGTCTCTTGGGAGAGGAGCTACGATATCAGCTGGTTTACAGTCCAGGCAGGTACCAGCCGGCCTCTTGTCCACCACGACGAGTGTCATATCAGGTGTCCCCTTTGAGGAAGATTTATTCCAGAAAGAATTGAAAAAGAGAAATCCAATTAAAATTGAATAGTCTGTCAGTGACTAAAGCTGTTTTGATTGAATGTAGGGAGCCAGCCCTCCCTCTCTCTCCCCTCTCTCTCTCTCTCTCTCTCTCTCTCTCCCTCTCTCCTCTCTCTCTCTCTCTCTCTCTCTCTCTCTCTCTCTCTCTCTCTCTCTCTCTCTCTCTCTCTCTCTCTCTCTCTCTCTCTCTCTCTCTCTCTCTCTCTCTCTCTCTCTCTCTCTCTCTCTCTCTCTCTCTCTCTCTCTCTCTCTCTCTCTCTCTCTCTCTCTCCCTCCCTCCCTCCCCCTCAGGCCTGTGCCAGATAACGTAAGCAGCAGCTCACTGCCCCCCCGTCAGAAGACGAGCCATCATCTCTCTATTCTGTCTCTTCTGTCTTTACTTCCAACCCCTCCTGTCAGCCGAGGGCACGGTGCCCATCATCTGAGGCGCTGCCTCTGTCTGCCCCCTCCGTAGGTTCTCATCGCCCACGTGAGGTGGTGGAGGCGGGGCAGGTGGGGGAAGGCGGTTTATGTTTATGTTTATGTTTATCACGTTTCAAGTTTCTTTATTAGTTGTCATACAGAAGTACAGAATACTTTTATACAAAATGCTTCTTACTGTTACGCTCCAGAGACTGTGCTAGACAAGATAGTATGAAATAAAATAGTATAGCATGTAAATTAGAAGTAAAAAAATGAGGTCACAGTGTTCAGTATAGACATATGTACAATGTTCGATGCAGAATAGACGTAACTGAGTTACCATATAATATACAATATACTATGCAATGTACTAATATACAATACTATATAGTGCAAGGCAGAAATGGGATGAGGTGCAATTTAGGTAAAATTTACAGTAGGTGTACGAGTTGTAGTGCAAATCCTTTATCAATAAATATAAAGTGTCTTTAGGTGATCTAAAGTGTGTAAAGTGGGTGCTGCAGTGAGTTGCCCGTTTAAAGTGAGTGTGTGCGTGTGGGTGTGTGTGCTGTGTGCATTTGATGGTTGTTGCATAGTGTTTATTGTTCTTTTAGCAGCCTGATGGCCTGGGGATAGAAGCTTCTTCTGAGTCTTTCTGTGCTCGCCTTAAGACTCCGGTATCACTTGCCTGACCGCAGCAGTTCAAAGAGGCAGTTGTTCGGGTGGCTGGAGTCCTTGATGATTCTCTTAGCCTTCCCCCTGCACCGCTTGTTGTAAATGTTCTGGAGGGTGGGAAGCTCCCCTCCAATTGTGCGTTCGGCTGAACGTGTCACTCTTTGTAGTTATTAAAGGATCCCCATCAGAGACACATGAAAGAGCCTCTAGTCGTCCTGGGGTCCTGGACAAAACAAATACAATTACAAATGTACAACAGAAAATACGAATAAAAAACCAAAAACAAAACACAAATGAAAAATGAATACAAATATACAAATTCACATCATAAAACATTCCAGTCAGTCCAGTTGTCTCCGTTTGTTATTTTATTGATATTTGTTTTATTGATATTTGATTTGTTCTATTATGTTTGTATATTTGTTATTGTTCTATATTAGAAGATTTTTTCCGTACATATTTGTTTGTATGTCTGATTTTGATTTAATGTTCTATAATTGTTTGTGTATTTTATTGGTGTTTTATTGATTTTTTTTTTTTTTTTTTTTTTTTTTATTGATTATTCTTGTTTAATTTTTATATGTTTGGATCCAGACCCCAGGAAGAATAGTCGCTGCTGAGGCAGTGACTAATGGGGATCTGAAATAAAGAAATAAAGAAAAAGTCAAACAAAGAAAAATTAAATACACAGATAACAGTTACATACCTGACATGTTTGCAAGCCATCTCTTAATATTTGTTTTGAAAGTAATTTTATTATGTATTGTGGATGAGATGTTTTTCGCCAGAGCATTCCAGAGTGCTATTGACCTAGATATATGGCCAGTGAGTTTGAGAACATTTAGATTTGGGTGCTGATTTTGTTCTGATGTGACCAGAAGCGGCCCCTCTAGTGTCGTAACCATGTTCAGAAGCAGTCATTTCTAACTGCTGAGCCAAGCTAGATGGCGTGCCAGTGCTGATAATGTTCCGCAGTAGTAGCATTAGAAGACTAATGTGCAGGCGATGCAGGCTCACATGATGTCTGTATCAATTGTAAAAGCCGGGCACGTTTATCAGGGCAGTGGGAGAGAAGAGAGGGGAACCAGGCCGGGAGATCCAGGAAATATGTGCCAAGTGAGATGTAAGTACTGTCGTAAATTATTTAGTGTGTATCTCCACGGAGAGCCCTTTTTCTCCTCCACTCCAGTGAGCGGTAGAGGAGTTGGTTTAAAGGTGGATAGTCAGCGAATAGCAATGACTGGAATTAACTGATGCGGCCACATTTTAAATACAGTAACGGCTGCCCGGCCAAACGGTATTGATGTGGCGCTAACGACGCCACCCCACTCTCCCCTGGAGGGGAATCCAGCACCGGTGTAGATAAGTTAACACGCTTTAAAGGGGGGGGGGGGTGACAGTAGCTCAGGAGGTCGTCTGGTAATCAGAAGGTTCCCGGTTCGATTCCCGCTCCTCCCGGCAGCGCGTCGAAGTGTCTTTAACCCCCTAACTGCCGCCGATGAGCAGCTTGGCACCTTGCATGGTCGCCTCCGCCATCGGTGTGTCACTGTGTGAGTGAATGTGATGCATGAGTTGTAAAGCACTTTGGATAAAAGCTGTTATATAAATGCAGTCCATTTACCATTTAGATGCTCCATACCCTATTTAACCCTCGAGTCACCCTTGTCGCAGTTCTGGTCAAAAAGCCCTTTTTCTACGTGTGTTTGTGGATAGCGTTGGCTAGATTTGATGTATATGCCAAAAAAGTTGCTCTGTATCACATCTTGGACTCACATTACAATAATCCATGTTTGTTTTTTAAAAACATTCACTCTTAAGCGTGTGAACCTGTTAAGTGTCACACCTTTCACCCTAGTCGCAGAACTGGACAGGTTAGGGTTAGGGTTAGGGTTAGAGTTAGGGTGAAACCCTAACCCTAACCCCCTAACCCTAACCCCCTAACCCTAACCCCAACCCCAACCCCAGCCCTAACCCCAACCCTAACCCTAATTTAAGAAATGGTTAAATTAAAATAAATTTTTTTGAAGGTTGACTCGAGGGTTAAACATGTTCTAGCACGATGTTGACTACTACAGGCCATCACGGGTACTGCCCCTGGAGAAACCTCCATGCTCACACTGTGGCATTAATTAGCGGCCCCGGACGTGAAATGGTCCCTGTGATGAATCTGAAGGCCTTGTGAGCCGCCGTTCTGTCCGTTTGAGAAGCGGTTTGAGGGTCTGAGGGGACTGTTTCTGTTGCACCAGATGGTGAAAGACTCCCTCAGAGATCCCTGTCCTTGCTTGTCGAAGGAGGGACGGATCTGCCCGCGCCGTCCGCTTTCAACGTCTCCTCCCCGGTCGAAGGAGTTGGTGGCGGAGTTGTGTCTGTGCCTTTGTACAGAATACTTTTGCATATTTTTTTTTTTACCTTTCTATTTGTCCTCCCATCCCCCAATCTAGTCGTTATGCCCATAGATATATATAGAACACTAGATAGCTTACCCGCGCTGCCGGCCAATGGAGAGCGACGTCACTGAACCGCCGCCATCTTGCGCAGGTCAGCCTTGAGTGAGAGTGAGTGAGCTGCACAGACAAAAATACTCATAACTCGCTGAAATATTGACGGATTTACAAACGGTTTGGTTTATTACAAGCATTATTAACGTGGCTATGATTCAAGCTGTTTGTAAAAAAAACAACTTAAATTTTTTTTTATAAGTATGCAGTATCATAACTACATATTTGATGTTTATAGCAAACCAACCCGTTTGTAAATCCGTCAATATTTCAGCGAGTTATGAGTATTTTTGTCTGTGCAGCTCACTCACTCTCACTCAAGGCTGACCTGGGCAAGATGGCGGCGGTTCAGTGACGCTGGTGACTCCGCCTTAAGCTATCTAGTGTTCTATATATATCTATGGTTATGCCAATTCCCTTCCTGGTCGTTGCGCGCATTGCCCCACTTTCAGTCTGGGGAGGGTGTAGAGACTACCACATGCCTCCTCCTCCGATACATGTGGAGTCGCCAGCCGCTTCTTTTCACCTGACAGCGAGGAGTTTCACTGGGGGGAACGTAACGTGTGTGGAGGTTCACACCATCTCCCCCCCAGATCCCCTCCCTGCTACGACCAGGACTCACCCGCGAACACTGTCAATTGTGTTCGTAGGGACGACTGACCAAGCCGGAGGTATACCGCTGACAGCTGGATTCAAACCCAGAGTCTCTGCGGTGGTAGGCGAATGCTTACACCTCTACGCTACCCAGCCGCTTCCCTGTACCGTGTACTTTCCTGGACCCCGTGACAGTAGGTCCGGTTCCGTCCACTCCTATACCGGAGGTGTGACATTTGTCTCTCGGGAGCGACGATCTGGCGGGTAATCAGGTTTGCGTGACTCCTCCTAGTGTACGTGTGGATGCCTGAGACGGGAAGGAGAGGGAAGAGGAGACATCTGCCGAAATCCTGCTATTGTGATGGAAACAGCTGGAAAATCACACATGGCGGAATGTGGGCTTAGATTCCGGACTGATTGACTGCGGGAGCGGGGGAGGGACTCTGTAGTCCAGCTGTACCACAGGACTCTGGAAGAGCCCCGTGTTCGGAATCAGCTGAAACATCAGCGGTCCCGTCTCCGGGTCGCGGCCACCACGCCTGACGTGGAGGAATCCCTTTGGTTTGTTCCACTAGCACAGCCGACAAGAGGTCACATGACCCCGAGGCATTTTCAATAAATGTATCCTCGTCACTCGGTCGAGCTCCAGCTCTGTCACTCAATGACTTTTCCTAAAAGTACCCGTTTTATCTGGCACGGTTTCTGAAATTTCAAAATGGCTTCAGGAAAATGTAATTAGAACGTTATTCCACATATATATGGAATATATATGTGGAAAGTCACAGCACTTTGCGAGCGTCTAGCGCAGGGGTGGCCAACCCCTGGCTCGCGAGCCGCATGTGGCTATTTGCCCAAAAAAAATTATAATATTTTTATTTATCATTAGTTTTTTCTTATTTTTACGTTTTTTTTTTGTCACTCAAACCTGTGGTAAACCTCATATTTTCATATTAAGAGGTAATTATATAGTTTACACTGTTTATTTTTCTCATATTTCTCATATAAGCTGTCGGGTCGTCTGACCCCTTCCGGCGGGAATCAGTGACATTTTCTCCATGGCTGTGCTAGTGTTAAATGTCACACTGTGGATCGCAATCTGCACATCCCTAGACTCTGGCTCTAGTCCGTAACCCCTACGCTCTGCATCTTCTGGCCGCCTCAGACCCACTCCTATCCGAGCTCCGGGAGGGTCATCAAAGAGAAGCCGCCTATTCTCAGTCCTTGCCCCACAATGGTGGAACGAACTACCCACCCCAGTTAGGACAGCTGAAACACGTCCAATCTTTCGCTGTCGACTAAAGACGCACTTCTTCAACCATTATCTGAAAAGAAAATTTTAAAAAACCTAACCCTAACTAACCTTACTGTCATGCACTTGTCCTAATAAACTAACCTACACTGTAGCACTCAACACTTTGATGAACATTGTCACTCAGTTGATAGAGTTGTGCCCTTCCTGATGACTTGTCGTACAGAACATGTAAGTCGCTTTGGATAAAAGCGTCAGCTAATGACTAAATGTAAATGACTAAATGTAAATGTAACGCCATCTATGATCACACCGCAAGTGCAACCTGCCGTTGCTTTTGTAGGGATTAGATTCTATTAGATTCAAATGTATTGTCATCATCATACAGCACAAGTACAGTACAACGAAAAGAAGTTTGGCATCCAACCAGAGTGCAAATGTAACAGTAAAGTGCAATAGTCACATACAATGTACAGGTGATTAAACTGGGTATAAAAATATATAAATTAGTAGTACTGAGTATAGTGCTGGAGTTGTAGTATTAATATGTACAGTGATAGATATATACAGATATACAGATATAGATATAGTATCTACAGATATGTAGAAAGGATTATGTGCAGGTATGTACAGACAGATGTGGATATATATATATATATGGTAAGAATAAATATATACACATTATATACCGCATTATTGTACATGTTATCATTTTTATTTTTTATTTATTTAACCTTTATTTAACCAGGAAGTCCCATTGAGATACAAGATCTCTTTTGCAAGGGAGACCTGGCCAAGATGACAGCAATAACACCCGAAAACATCAGACAGCAATAAAATGTGCGGTACATCACACAAGAACATAATAAAAGTGCATGTACACAATACACAATACATCACACGTAAACATAAAAACACAAAACAGAACAGTCTACATAACAGTAAAAGTGTACGACAGTAAAATACAGGGCAATACAGTAACTCTGCAGTTTTGCAGCTGGGACCCGACTAGAGAAAGCAGCGACACTCTTCTTGTAGGAAGTTATGTAATACAGACCTAAACTCGCAGAGGGAGACCAGGGTATCTAAGTGTATATGGTCCTGTAGCCCATTCCATGCCCAAGGTGCGAAGCTTGAAAAATCATGTTATCATACAGAGTTATATGCAGGTGCAAGTAGGTATATAGAATAATTATAACACTATTATTATTATTATTATTAGATTACATTAAAATGTATTATATTATTATTAGTATTATTATTATTATTATTATTATTATTATTATTATTAGATTTATTACATAAAACAAAACCACACTAAACATACAGTAGAGACAGATGGTTCTCGACCATGAAAAGAGACACAAATACATCCTTGTGTGTATAACCTTTGGTACCGATGTGTTCCTCTTCTGAAAGAAGGAATGTGTCTAAGTCTAAAGCTCTCCTCCACCGATCACTCACGTGAAAGAGCTTGAAAAGGGAGGATCATATTCTTTGTTGTTGAAAGTCACCATTCCAGCTACATGCTTGACTTGTGTCTTCAGGGGTCGCACATCAAAAAGGTTGCGATTCACTGCAAACAGATTTACCATGACAGCTTCAAAGAGAGGACTGTCTCTCATGTACTCCCCCCCCCATGCCCCCCGTCGGGGAAGAACGTAAGAAATGTATGATCACAAAAAATGTATAATGATATATTTTCTATTTTAAGTTAGGGTGGTCTTGACTGAGGTCAAGGTTACATTACATTACATTAACATTTAGTCATGTAGCTGACGCTTTTATCCAAAGCGACTTACAAGTTCTGTACAACAAGCCATCAGGAAGGGCACAACTCTATCAGCTGAGTAACAATGTTCATCAAAGTGTTGAGTGCTACAGTGTAGGTTAGTTTATTAGGACAAGTGCATGACAGTATGGTTAGTTAGGGTTAGATTTTATTATTATAATTTTTTTTAATTCAGATAATGGTTGAAGAAGTGCGTCTTTAGTCGACGGCGAAAGATTGGACATGTTTCAGCTGTCCTAACTGGGGTGGGTAGTTCATTCCACCATTGTGGGGCAAGGACTGAGAATAGGCGACTTCTCTTTGATGACCCTCCCGGAGCTCGGATAGGAGTAGGTCTGAGGCGGCCAGAAGATGCAGAGCGTAGGGGTCTTGAGGGTGTGTAGTTAGAGACCATTGACCGGAGGTAGGCGGGAGCGGTTCCCTTTGCCGCACGGTATGCCAGGTCGAGGGCCTTGAAGCGGATATGTGCAGCAATGGGGAGCCAGTGCAGGTCCCTAAGAAGTGGGGTGACATGGGCCGACTTTGGTAGGTTTGAGATCAGGCGGGCCGCTGCGTTCTGAATGAGTTGAAGAGGCTTGGTGCCAGTGGCCGGGGAGGCCAGCGAGCAGTGCGCGTTGCAGTAGTCGAGGCGGGAGCTGACTGTTGATTGGACGAGGAGTTGGGTGGCTTCTTTTGTCAGGAAGGGGCGGATCCTTCTGAAGGTTAGGTCAAGGTGGGGGTTAGGTTCATAAACAACATTTTAGGTGAGAATTATGTTGCCAGCCACCTGGCATTGCTGATTGGCCACCTTCACCAACTAAAGTGTGGGGGGAAATAACACGCTCCCCCCAGTGGTCTGGAAGACACACACACACACGCACGCACGCATGCACGCACGCACGCACGCACGCACACACACACACACACACACACAGACACACACACACAGACACACACACACACACACACACACACACACACACACACACACACACACACACACACACACACACACACACACATTGTGTTCCATGTGATGCTGCTTGGATGAAAATAGCTTGCTTAATATAGAACAGACAGCTCGGTTAAAAAATAGTCTAGATTTATTTGTACAACGTCTTTATTTAGACGCACATGGATCATGTACGTAGTCCATTAGGAATCACTGACATGACATCACTTACAGAGTTGAAGACAAAGAAGTCTGTTGTCTCTATTGTCAACGTTCCATCTATGCTATGAGAGAGAGAGAGAGAGAGAGAGACAGAGAGAGAGAGAGAGAGAGAGAGAGAGAGAGAGAGAGAGAGGGATGTCAGGAGGGAGAGAGAGATGGAGGGAGAGAGATGGAGAAGGAGAGATGGAGAGAGGGGAGAGAGAGAGGAGAGAGAGAGAGAGATGGGAGAGAGAGAGAGAGGGAGAGGGAGTGAGAGAGAGAGAGATGGAGAGATGGAGAGGAGATAGAGAGAGGGAGAGAGAGAGAGAGATGGAGAGAGAGAGAGAGAGAGAGAGAGAGAGAGAGAGAGAGAGAGAGAGAGAGAGAGAGAGAGAGAGAGAGAAGGACTACAACGGAAAAAATAAAACCTCCACCAATGCCACTCAACAACCCCCCCCCCCCACACTATACCCACTAAACCCACTAATCCCCCTCTCAAACACAGAGACTATATAACAAATCATCATCATCATCAAACAATAACCAGAAATAAAAAAAAAACCAGAGTGATCTGGCCAAGAAGGCGAGGACAAAATTATGACACATACATAACAAGGCACAATACACACATACAGTAGACTACCGTACAACCGACATTTTAAATGAAAAGCTTAAAAAAAATACAAGCACAATAAATCGTTTTACATTTGAACTAAATTATAATTGGCTGCGTCTCGATGGTGAAACGTGGCTCCGCTGAAAGGTCGGTGGTCGGCATAGTAAGTGGTTGTCGTGGTAACTAACGCCTCAGAAGCTACTGGACGGCATTTGTGCTTCAGGAGCTGATCTGAATGGAGCACTTTATTCTATCAAAATAATTGTTCTTTTAGACCAGCTCGCCTGTGTGCCCTCCCGTGAAAAACGGAGTTGTGATTGTTGTCTATATGTTGTCTATATGTATCCAGATGTATCTACCTACCCTCTGTACAGCACTTTGGTTGACGTGGTTGATGTGTCATGTTAAATGTGCTATATGGATAAATCTGATTGATTGATGCAAGAAAAACGATGATGCTGTATGATGTTTCTCAGATACGGATGACTCTGCATTCAAAGAGATAGAGGGTCAGGTCTTGTCATAGGTGTAGATTTTTTGGGGGTGGGGTGGGGGGGGGGGGGTTGCAGGCGACATGTCCCCCTCAATATTGAGAAGAGGTAACGTGTTGTCGCCCTCCAAAAATATAGATGATAGGAAAGACAACCCCCTCCTCGAAAGAGGTAAACAAAAATAACACGAATAAAAAAACATCTATATATCCTTCTTGCCGGTAACTATATATTAACCAACCATTTCAGACACCCCTACAGGACCGTACCGTACCATCAGACAGACACCCCTGCACGACCGTACCATCTCAACCTTCTGCAGATGTGCTCTGCAGATGTGCCTCTGATAAAAGTACACCACAATGTAGGAAATGACGCTAACAATTTCCAGGAAGACCAACCCCCGCTTAAAGTACCCCCCCCCCCCCCCCCCCCCCACAAAAGTCACATCACATCACGTATACATATTTATACACGGATACATCACATTCTCCCCC
>NW_028174463.1:0-1000 GCF_963971535.1 Notolepis coatsorum | reverse complement strand
GACTCTGTGGCACTGGTAAGGGCTTCAGACATTTTGATGGCAGTAGTGTACCAAAGTGCTCCTCCCATCCATGGAGTCTTCAATAACGCTGAATGATGATCCACTTTGTGAATTAATGTGTTCTCTGGTGTAACAATATCTTTGCTGGCAGAAGAATGCTTCTTCGGACAATCTCATTAAATATTACTACACCAAGTATAATTAGCAAGCATAACCATTGCTGGATGTGAAAGTGGTGAGTTGGTTGGGGTCAAAAAAAGTAATGCGATTAATTGCCTTAAAATTGTATATGTGTTAAGGTTTTCGAATACATAAAAAAAAAATTTAATATTGACAGCCTTAAAAAATAATATGCTTTCCAACTTTAAAACAGTAAAATTTAAACCGGTAGACTTTAAAACAGACAACTTTAAAACGGACAACTTTAAAACGGACAACTTTAAGCGGTCAACTTTAAAACGGACGACTTTAAGACAGAACTTTAAAACAGCCAACTGTAAAATAACCAACTTAAGAAAGTCTACTTTTCTTCCACCAAATGCATCTCTCTCTCCCTTGAAGCTACCTGACACTGAAATTATTAGGCCAAGGTAGGTATAGAACATGGTGTGCTCTAGGGCGGTGCCACCTAGAGTGAATGTCTGTGTTCCTGACATCTGGGCTTTTTCTGGAATATAAGATAAGATAAGATATTCCTTTATTGAACCCCTTGGGGAAATGCAGGCATCATAGCAGCATGGGGGATGGGGGGGGGGGGGGGGTACAGCAGGTAGTAGAAACAACACAGCAGTGTAAACAAATAAGTCAATATAGTTTACTATCTAACTAACTGAAATATACAGTATTCACAGTGTCACATAAGGTAATAATAATCTTACTTACTGCCATGCACTTGTCCTAATAAACTAACCTACACTGTAGCACTCAACACTTTGATGAACATTGTTACTCAGCTGATAGAGTTGTGCCCTTCCTGATGACTTGTCGTACAGAACTTGTA
>NW_028174464.1:0-21727 GCF_963971535.1 Notolepis coatsorum | reverse complement strand
GTGGTTTAACCCTTTCACTATCACACTGCAAAGGGTTAACGCGTTCACTACCACACAACAGACGGTAAACCTTTCACTACCAGATTACAGAAGGTTAACCCTTTCACTGTAGGTTAACCCAGTGTTTCTCAAAGTGTGGGGGGGGGGGGGGGGGGGGGGGGGCAGAGGCATGACAGGGGGGGCATTGAGATTTATAAAAAAAAAAAAAAATTGATTACAGAAAATTATCACTAAAGTGCTATCTGTTGCAGCTGCACTGTTCTCCATGAAAATACCATTTCTCAAAATCTGAAAATCATTATTTAATAAAACACAGAAAAGGATCACCAAGTTACTCTGGATAAAAAAAACCTTTACAGACAACATTGAGACAAAGCTTCCTGACACATCTCCATCCAAACTCTTGGAAGAACTCTTTGAAATCTCATCTGATACCACCTAGAGAGCTAGTTTCAGAGTGTGGTGCTGAGCACCAAGTATCTCATCTCATGGCCCACCAAGAATCTCATGATGCAGCAGTTAAGGTGTTGATACCATTCAGCACCACATACAGTATCTGTGTGAAGCTGGCTTTTCATCCATGACAGCTCTGAAAACAAAATATAGGGCCAAGTTAAAAGGTCACAATATTGGTGTTATTTCAATAAATTTAAACATGGCCCATTTCATGACTATTTTGTTGGGGCGAGGGGGGGGGGCCCAAAATATTTTGGTCCACCAAAGGGGGGCCTGACAGAAAAAGTTTGAGAAGCACTGGGTTAACCCTTTCACTACCACACTACAGAAGGTTAACCTTTCACTACCACACTACAGAAGGTTAACCTTTCACTACCATACTACAGAAGGTTAACCTTTCACTACCACACTACAGAAGGTTAACCTTTAACTACCACACTACAGAAGGTTAACCTTTCACTACCACACTACAGGAGGTTATATTTCGTATAGCATCGCGTCCCGCTCTGAGCCTTACGAGATACTTCCATCTCCTGTGATACCTAATGTATCTCCCACGAACAAAAAACACATGCACCCCACCTGTATGGGGCCCCGCCCCTTATGGTGGTACCACCCATATAACCATGACTCTGGTCATGAAACACCCTTCCTCTATTTTCGTCCCAGCGTACTGGATGCTTGCACCATACGAGCTAGCGGAATGAAAAGATTAAGGAAGATTAATAATGTTGAGGGCTTACCGGAGGATTGTGTTTCCCTGGATTCTCCGGAGCTTGTTTCGACGACGCAGACCTATGCTGGTGGTTCCTCGGCTGACGGCGACGGACCGAGGGGCAGCGTACAAGGTTTGGCTAACGGGTCGGCTTGTACAAAGGTGAGGTCTGTGTCAGTAGGCGTCGATGTCGGTGTTGGTCGTGCTGTGGAGTATGTTTCGGCACCAGGGCCGGGGCGGCTTGGCGATCGTTCCACTGTAGTGGGCGATGTCTTGGCGATCCTGGAACATGCTGTTGACGCTAATGCTACTGCTACTGCTAATGCTAATGCTACTGCTGCTTCTTCTGCTAACGCTGATGTTGACGCTGGAATGTCTAATAATCCCCGCCGCGGGATTCCGCTTTTCCCTCCTCTTGCCACCTTCATTGATGAAGGTCAGTCGGTGGTGGGTGTGGGGGGGTTCGCTGAGCTCTATTTACCTTTTTTGCGGGTGAAGGGGCTGACGACGGGGTGCAGCCCGGGGGTACCTTGGCTAAGTAGCCAGGTAGCTTCTTTTTTGTGCCCAGGCGGGGATGAACGACGTTCCGCCCGGCCGTTGCTTGATAGCATGTCGGCTCGGAGGGTGGCAGTATGGACGAATGAGTGGTATACTGCTGCAGGATGGCATTTAGCGGCGGCCAGTGTTGTGGCTCAGCTGGCTACTTTCCTATCCAAGATGGCGTCGGGTTGTAGGTCTTTGGGTCCAACCGACACTATGAACGTGATTCATGTTTGTGGTGTTATAGAGATCTTGACTCAGTCGCAAGCTATAACTGCGGGGAGGATTCGGATGCTATCGACTTTGGTTGTTAGGCATCTTTGGTTGGAGCAGTCTCCTCTTGGGGAAGAGGATAGGTTTTCTCTCCTCACGACTCCTTTTTCCACAGATAGTCTTTTTGGGCGTTCTGTGGAGGCGCAGGCGGTTTTTGATTCGGGTCCTACACCGCCTCACGCTGTGCAGCCAGGGGTGGGAGCACGGTCTCGTCAACGACTGTGGCGAGATCCTCGACAGGCGGCCATGTTTCCCCCGCCAGTGGTGCCCTGGTTGGAGAATCGACAGGTTTTCGCAAGGCCGACAGTCTTGGCGGCCGAGGGATCGGCCATTTTGGGTGATTTCGGGGTTGGTAAACCACCCCGTCGTCATTTTGCCGCGAGCAGCCCGCTCCCCGTTCAGTCCTCTCTCTGGTATCCCCAGAAGCGGGGCTTTGAGCGTTCTCCTTTGGCTGCGGGCCGCGAACCTTCTTTGAAGCGTATGCGGCCCCATTCTTCACTTCTCATGGAGACAGGGGCTGACACCCAGTTGATGGCTGAGCCTGGGTCTGTCCGTGAGAATGTTCCGTCGTCGCGTGGTTCCTACACCGCAGGTTGTGGGTGGGTGGAACCTGGTGTTGCAGCTGCCACTAGCTCCAGTGGTCAGCAGGGGGACTCGGTGCCTCTTCTGTTGAATGCTCAGCAGGGGTTACCCCGGCTTCGCCCTCGCCAGGCGGGGTATCGCGCTGTTGCCTCCCACTCCCGTCAAACCGGCAGTGGTCTGCAAAGGAGAGGCTGGCGTGATTTGAGTGGTAGCAATATCACTGCAGGGCTTCGGCGTGTAGGAGCCCATGGGGTCCTCAGGCCTTGCGTGTCTGGCTGCGGAACGGCTCCTCAGCGTGTGCTGGAGGGGTGTTCAGGGGGTGAGTGTGTGTCCACAAGTTTGATGACCGCTTCTCCCGTATCAAACCGGCCCTTTCTGTCGGGGTCCCCCCTTGGGTGCTTTGCACGACGGGGGGGACCGGGCCAATTATCTGCTGTTCCTTGCGGCCCAGCGTCAGTTGACGGCGGGGGCGCTGTGGGATTATATTCACATATGGCGACGGGAATGTCCCTTGAATCGGTGGATGAGGAGAACGTTAGAGGCGGGGCTGGTTTTGCAGTTTGCGCTGCCCCATCCTCCGTTCTCAGGTTTGGTGCCGACCCTATTGTTAGGGTCGGGCGCGGTGACAGCCCTGGCCGACGAGATTCAATCTCTGTTGGCGAAGCAGGCCGTCGTTGTGGTCCCGAGAGAGGACGCAATGTCAGGCGTCTACTCCCGTTATTTTCTGGTGCCCAAGAAAACTGGGGGGGTCAGACCTATACTGAATCTGTCCATGTTCAATCGGTTGATTGTAGTGAGACCGTTCAGGATGTTGACCGTCCGACTCCTTCTGCTTGCTGTCAGGAGGGGGGACTGGTTCACCTCCATAGACCTGAAGGATGCGTATTTTCACATACCCATTTTCCCTCCTCACAGGAAGTTCCTACGGTTCCGGTTTCAGGGCGTAGCGTAGCGTACGAGTACCACAGAATGCCGTTCGGTTATTCTCTGGCTCCCCGCACATTCACCAAGTGCGTGGCGGCTGCTCTGGGGCCTTTACGTCGTCGGGGGATACGAGTTCTGTTCTATCTCGACGACATTCTGCTCCTCAGCCGTTCAGAGGAGGTTGCCAGGTCTCATACTCGACTGGTGGTGGAATTCCTCACCAGCCTGGGTTTTGCTGTGAATTGGAAGAAGAGTACCCCTCTTCCCAGTCAACAGGTGGAGTACTTGGGCTTGACATTGAGGTCGAAGCCCATGCTTGCGACCCTCTCGGAGCAGCGTCGGGGGGCTCTCCGTCACGCGCTCGGGGGTTTCCGTCTGGGAGGGACGGTTACGGCGCTGCAGGTGATGCGTCTGCTGGGCCTTATGTCGGCGGCCCACACGGTGGTTCCTCTTGGCCTCCTCTTTATGAGGCGGATACAGAGGTGGTTTCTCTCTTTGAGAATAGATCCGGTGTGGGGCAAAGGGAGACGGTTGACGGTTCCTTTGTCGATATGGGGGGATCTCGCCCACTGGGGGAGGCTGGGTATCCTCTCCGCTGGGGTCCCCATGGGCAGCAGTGGCTCCCACGTCACGGTTTTCACCGACGCCTCTCTCACAGGTTGGGGAGGGGCGTTTCGGACCCACGCAGTGGGGGGCAGCTGGACGGGTCATGCCGACCCAGCTGTCCTGCATATCAATGTGTTGGAGTTGAAGGCGGTCCTCCTGGTCCTCAAACGGCTCGGCCACCTGGTGGTAGGCGAACATGTTTTGATCAGGACGGACAATGTGACGGCGGCGGCGTATATCAACAGGCAGGGTGGGACTCGTTCCGCCCGCCTGCTCCGGGTGGCGCGCGAACTGTTGCTATGGGCATCCCGCAGGCTGCGCAGTCTGCGGGCGCTCCACGTTCCTGGTACGGAAAATGTGGCGGCGGATATAATGTCTCGGGGCGGTCCTCGTCGCGACGAGTGGGAACTCCGCCCCGACAGTCAGACAGATCTGGGATTGGTTCGGGGAGGCCTCGGTAGATCTGTTTGCGTGCCGACGTTCTCACAAGTGCCCCTTGTGGTTCTCGCTCAGTCGAGCGGATCATCCCCCCTTGGGGGTGGATGCCTTCTCGACCTTTCCGTGGCCGCCCGGTCTTCTGTACGCCTTCCCTCCTGTACAGCTGTTGAGTCAGCTGTTGGAGCGGATACGGAGGGAGCGCAGGACGGTGATCCTGGTCGCGCCGGACCGGGGCACGTCAGTGTGGTTCCCGGTCTTAATCCAGCTTCTGGTCGCTCCTCCTTGGGTCATTCCGTGGTCAGCGACGGCCCTCTCGCAGCACAACGGAGTGCTTGTCCAGCCTCCGGTGTTGGGTCAACGCCTGGTGGTGTGGCTGGTGGGAGGGTGAGTCTGGAGAGGATGGATCCCGCAGTGGTTGATACCATCCGGTGTGCGCATGCTCCCTCCACTGTCGCGGTTTACGCGGGCAGGTGGCGTGCGTTCCAAGAATGGTGTAAGGGGGGGGGCTGGGACCCAGTCTCCTGCCCCCTGGATGCTGTTCTGGGTTATCTCCAGTCTCTCCTTGATAGTCTGTCGGCTTCGACAGTGAGGGTATATACAGCAGCTATATCCTCCTATCATGAGGGATTTGAGGGGGATGTCTTGTTCAGCCACCCTCTTGTGAAGCGTTTCCTGCTTGGCGCTCGACGCGTTAAGCCGGTGCAACGCTCCTTGGCTCCGACTTGGGATCTTCAATTGGTCCTCGGTCGGTTGTCCTTGGCCCCGTTTGAGCCGCTCGAGCAGGCGCCGTTGGGACGGCTGTCTTTCAAGACCGCGTTCCTACTGGCTGTCACTTCCGCTAAACGCGTGGGTGAGCTCTGTGCTCTCTCGGTACGTCCAGAGTGCCTGTCTTTTCGGACCGATTGCGGTGCCACTCTGCGACCTAATCCTGCTTTCGTGCCTAAGAATATCCGGAGTTCCTTCCGCTCCCGGGATATTGTGGTTCAGGCTTTTCGTCCTCCTCCTCACACTAGTGAGTTAGATGCGGGCCTTCACCTGTCATGTCCAGTCCGTGCTTTGGGGTTTTACCTCAGCCGTACTCAGGACTTCAGGGTTACCGACCAGCTTTTTGTCTGTTACGGTGGGGCTCGTGCTGGTAAGGCACTGTCGAAGCAGCGCCTGTCCCATTGGTTGTGCGAGGGTATTGCCCTCTGCTACACGTTGGCTGGGCAGGATCCCCCTGGGGGCGTCAGGGCGCACTCCACTCGTGGGGTGGCTGCCTCTGCCGCTCTCCTGGGTGGGGCCTCGGTGGAGGACATCTGTGCTGCAGCTTCATGGTCCTCACCGGGCCCCTTTGTAAGGTTTTACCTCATGGACATGACCGGGGGTTCTGTCTCCCAGGCGGTTCTGGGGTCTGTGGCCTTTCCTGCTTCCCGTCCTTTGGTCGGGTAGCAGGAGTGTATGGGTATGGGCCGCAGTGTGTTGAGTCACACGTGGTTCCGCCTGTACGGTGTGTTCAAGGGGTTCTGGCTCCCTCTTGTTCGCATTCAGGTGGAGTTGACTGCGCCCCCCCTTCGTTAGGAAGGATGGGGTGACAGGGCTCCCCGCACCCCTTGATGTGGGCTTACGGGTCCTCAGGGGGTACATCTGTCGGGTCTCGCGCCCGCTCTTCCCCATTATCTCGTAAGGCTCAGAGCGGGACGCGATGCTATACGAAATATAACGATAGGTTATGTAGATAACCTAGTTATATTAGTATAGGCTAAGCGTCCCGCTCTGCGCGCCCTGAGTTCCCTCTTGAGGGGTCTTTTCCTGGGACGGGTTTTTGGCGAGGAAGGGTGTTTCATGACCAGAGTCATGGTTATATGGGTGGTACCACCATAAGGGGCGGGGCCCCATACAGGTGGGGTGCATGTGTTTTTTGTTCGTGGGAGATACATTAGGTATCACAGGAGATGGAAGTATCTCGTAAGGCTCAGAGCGGGACGCTTAGCCTATACTAATATAACTAGGTTATCTACATAACCTATCGTTAACCCTTTCACTACCACTACAGAAGGTTAACCGTTCACTACCACACTACAGAAGGTTAAACCTTTCACTACCACACTACAGAAGGTTAACCCTTTCACTACCACACTACAGAAGGTTAACCCTTTCACTACCACACTACAGAAGGTTAACCTTTCACTACAGTACCACACTACAGAAGGTTAACCTTTCACTACCACACTACAGAAGGTTAACCCTTTCACTACCACACTACAGAAGGTTCACCGTTCACTACCACACTACAGAAGGTTAACCCTTTCACTACCACACTACAGAAGGTTAACCTTTCACTACCACACTACAGGTTAACCTTTCACTACCACACTACATAAGGTTAACCTTTCACTACCACACTACAGAAGGTTAAAACCTTTCACTGACACAGTACAGAAGGTGAACCCTTTCACTGATACACTACAGAAGGTTAACCCTTTCACTGCCACACTACAGAAGGTGAACCCTTTCACTGCCACACTACAGAAGGTGAACCCTTTCACTGCCACACTACAGATGGTTAACCCTTTCACTGCCACACTACAGAAGGTTAACCCTTTCACTACCACACTACAGAAGGTTAACCCTTTCACTACCATACTACAGAAGGTTCACCATTCACTACCACACTACAGAAGGTTAACCGTTCACTACCACACTACAGAAGGTTAACCTTTCACTACCACACTACAGAAGGTTAACCTTTCACTACCACACTACAGAAGGTTAACCTTTCACTACCACACTACAGAAGGTTAACCTTTCACTACCACACTACAGAAGGTTAACCTAGGGCTAAAACTAGTAAAAGAGTAAAAGAACATGTCCCTGGGTAAGAAAATAAATAAATAAATTTCCCAGAACAAAACCATTAATTCCGAAAGTTTCAGCATTGATGCTTGAAATGTCTTGAGCTTCCACGTTAACGTATGGTTTTGTTTTTACTTTATAGCGAATGTGAAAAAATCCAACAAGCTAACAGCTAACGCTAGCGGACCAGGCTGCGTGTAGTCTTTTACCAACGCACTTGCAGTTTTCCACAATCTGATTGGCCACTGAGGTTTCTCTCAGCGCCAATCGCGTGACACCTAGTTCTATCACAGGTTAAGCTAGGCGACTCTTTCGAAGTTGGTTAAGGTTAGAGTTTGTCTTAGAGCAGGGCGATAGACCACCAGCCCTGATTTCAAACTCTAACCTTAACCAACTTCTAAAGAGTCGCCAAGCTTAACCAGTGATAGAACTAGGCGTTAGCTAGCTAGCAGGCTGTTAGAGGCAGAACTAGGCGTAACGCGATTGGCGCAGAGAGAAATGTCAGTGGCCAATCAGATCGCGGAACTCGAACACGGAACTGCAAGTGCGTTGGTAAAAGACTACACGCTACCTGGCTAGCTAGCGAGCTGTAGCCAGCATTCTGTTCAGCGGTGTAACAGTTAATAGGGTCCCCTCTCAATACACTACACCAGTGTAACAGTTAATAGGGTCCCCTCTCAATACACTACAGCGGTGTAACAGTTAATAGGGTCCCCTCTCAATACACTACAGCGGTGTAACAGTTAATAGGGTCCCCTCTCAATACACTACACCGGTGTAGTTTCCGGTAAAACAAAAATATATTTTTTTAGACAAAACGATATTCGTATAAACTATTTGATTTATTTTATAATTTAACGACTATTCGAATATTCGAAAACCGATGCCCATCCCTACATACAATAATAATAATAATAATAATAATAATAATAATAATAATAATAATAATAAACTTTATTTGTATAGCACCTTTCATACAGAAACTGCATCTCAAAGTGCTTCACAACAGAAAAAAGACAGGCATAAAATGAGCACATAAAGTGCAGACATATAAAATCACAGTTTTTCACATTAGGATCTAACATCCCAACAGGCCACCTTGTTTATTATGGTTTGATTCAGTTTTAAATAGACAATAATAAAAAGAGTAAGATAAAATAGACAGAGTAAAATAGTGCAATAGTGCAGTGCAATAAAATGGTAGAATAAAATAGATTAAAAATATAGTAGAATAGAATAGATAGTAAGATTATGCAATAGAATGGACAGAGTAAAATAGTGCTACAGTACAATCAACAGCGGAGTGTATTAGAAGGCTATGGTGAAGAGGTACGTTTTTAGCTTATTTTTGAAAATATTAAGAGATCTAGCTTCCCTAATGTCCATAGGTAGTGTGTTCCATAACTTTGGTGCATAGTTTGCAAAGGCTGCATCCCCGATTTTCCTTAGACTGTGGCTTTGAACCTTCAATAGACCAGTAGTAGATGATTGCAATGTTCTAGGAGGCACATAGTTGACTAGAGAATTAGCAATGTAGCTTGGTCCTGTTCCATTTAGTGCTTTGTATATAAGGAGGAGGACCTTGAAATCAATTATAAATGTTACCGGAAGCCAGTGTAGGTTAGCTAATACTGGACTGATGTGGTCTCTCCTCTTGGTTCTAGTTAGTAGCCTAGCTGCAGAGTTTTGAATGAGTTGGAGTCGTTCTGTGGGTTTTTTTGGGAGGCCGGTGAGGAGTGCATTACAGTAGTCAAGGCGGCTTGAGATAAAGGCATGGATCAGTTTTTCAGCGTCCTTTTTAGGGATGTCCGATATTATCGGCCGATATCGGCATTAAAATGTGATATTCGAAAATATCGGTATCGGTTTTCATTTTAAATTTTTTACATTCCTATAGAAATTATGTCCGATATTATCGGCCTACCGATACTATCGGCCGATATCGGCATTAACATGTGATATCGGTTGATATCGGTATCGGAAATTAAGAGTTGGACAATATCGGTATCGGTAAAAAAGCCAATATTGAGCATCCCTAGTCTTTTTGATTTATACTTGGCCGTACCTTAGCTATGTTTCTAAGGCGGAAAAATTATGTTTTTGTCACTTTGTTGATGTGTGATTTAAAGCTTAGGTCTGAGTCTATTATAACATCAATATACTTGTAACTTCGGGTTTGATCCAAGGAGTAAGTTGCCCCATATTGCTCTGTAACATTTCTCTTTTTGTTATAGGACCGACTAGTAGGATTTCAGTGTTGCCCTCATTTAATTTTAGGAAGTTGTTCGTCATCCATTTGTTTATTGCTAAGAGACAGGCGGAAAGGGAGTTTATACAATAGACCTCATCAAGGTCTTGGCAACTCTCATCCATTCTCACCGACCTCAGCATGTGAAGCAGTAATCCTGCCAAGGTACGGACATTGAATTGACAATGATAAATTAAACCCTACATGCAGGGGGCTCGGTCTGGAGGGGGCTCTCACCATTACAGCTGGATGCCGGATGTCCAGAGCGTAGCTGTCCTCCGCCTGGCTAACAGGCAGCCTGAGCAGCTTGCCCTGGTGTTCCCCTCGGATGCCCAGGTTATGTAGCCCCTCCAAGATCCTGGCCTCGCCTCGGAGGATGTCCAGAATGCTGTCGAGGCAGAAAGCACAGGTCAGCTTTCATCTGTGCTAGCGGGATGCTGAGGCCTGGTGCCGGGTGGGCTGTGATCCTGGGGCAGCCCAGTAGCCTAGTAGCCCAGTAGCCTAGCAGCCAGTAGCCCAGTAGCCAGTAGCCTAGTAGCCCAGTAGCCTAGTAGCCCAGTAGCCAGTAGCCTAGCAGCCAGTAGCTCAGTAGCCTAGCAGCCTAGTAGCCCAGTAGCCTAGCAGCCCAGTAGCCTAGTAGCCTAGCAGCCAGTAGCCCAGTAGCCTAGCAGCCAGTAGCCCAGTAGCCTAGTAGCCAGTAGCTCAGTAGCCAGTAGCCTAGCAGCCTAGTAGCCTAGCAGCCCAGTAGCCTAGTAGCCTAGTAGCCCAGTAGCCCAGCAGCCCAGTAGCCCAGTACCCTAGCAGCCCAGTAGCCTAGTAGCCCAATAGCCCAGTAGCTTAGCAGCCAGTAGCCTAGCAGCCAGTAGCCTAGTAGCCAGTAGCCTAGTAGCCAGTAGCCTAGCAGCCAGTAGCCCAGTAGCCTAGTAGCCAGTAGCCTAGTAGCCCAGTAGCCCAGTAGCCCAGTAGCCTAGTAGCCAGTAGCCTAGCAGCCAGTAGCCTAGCAGCCAGTAGCCCGTAGCCTAGTAGCCTAGCAGCCAGTAGCCTAGTAGCCAGTAGCCTAGTAGCCAGTAGCCTAGCAGCCAGTAGCCTAGCAGCCAGTAGCCTAGCAGCCAGTAGCCTAGCAGCCTAGTAGCCTAGTAGCCTAGTAGCCAGTAGCCAGTAGCCTAGCAGCCAGTAGCCTAGTAGCCTAGTAGCCAGTAGCCTAGTAGCCAGTAGCCTAGTAGCCTAGTAGCCTAGTAGCCTAGTAGCCTAGTAGCCTAGTAGCCAGTAGCGAGTAGCCCAGTAGCCCAGTAGCCCAGTAGCCTAGTAGCCCACTACCTGAAAGGGTGATGGACCTCCAGGTCGATGCGCAGGCCGTTGATGAAGAGCGCTGCGTCTCCTGGGTGAAGCCCCACGGTCTCGCTCAGCCGCTGGAAGAACAAACCAGAGCCGTTAGTCTGACGCCAGTGAAACAGCGTAGAGAGCGCGTCGGGTCTTATGATGAGACGCCAACTAGGGGGGGGGGGGGGGGGGGGGGGGGGGGGGAGGTTCTCTACAAAATGAAATATGACTTTCCTGTCTTATTACCTCCTGGATGAACTGCACATCTGTTATGTAGCAATGCATGCATGCAAAATTCCATTCCTCTATTCCTGTAAAGTAAAGGTGGAAACCAAGAAACTGACCCATTCCTCCACTCTAGGGTAGAACTAAAGACTCCATCATTGCAGGGCTTTCCCTAACGCTAAAGCATTTACAAAGTTTTGCTGTGCTTCATTTCCTAATGACAGAGCCCCAAAAAGTTGACCAGTGTATCGTAGGGCTGGGCGATAAAACGAGTGGGGTATCATTGGAAAGCAACACTCATTGGCTACAACCCTGTCCAAAAACATTCGAGATCGCCAAATGATTGATGGAGCTAGAGCCCCGGGAGTCGGGGGTGGTAATGTGTACTTTGGCGCGCACGCCTCACATATCAGCAGTTCCCGGTTCAATTCCCACATCCTCCCATGTCCTTGAGCAATACACTTAACCCCTAACTGCTCCCGATGAGCAGGTTGGCACCTTGCATGGTCGCCTCCGCCGTCGGTTGTGTGAATGAATGGGTGAATAATGTGAGGAACAAGTTGTGGAGCGCTTTGGATAAAAGCTGCTATATAAATGCACCATTTAAATGTAAACCCAATACAAATATAAACACTCTCTCTCTCTACTATGCTGTTCAATAAAGCAGAAATGCCCTAAATATTTCCTTTCAGAATATATATATATTGCCCATCTCCAAGCCTCACGCGGCTGCCCCTGTGTCCCCGTCAAAATGAGAAAAGATATGTGCTGAGACTACCAGAGGATGACAATGAATGGGGCGTGAAGAGAGAAGTGATGGAGAGAGAAGTGATGAAGGGTGTGTGGGTGGGTGTGTGTGTGTGTGTGTGTGTGTGTGTGTGTGTGTGTGTGTGTGTGTGTGTGTGTGTGTGTGTGTGTGTGTGTGTGTCCTTCGATATCTAGAGAACCGCTCATCTGATCGGCTCTACGCTTGGCAGGTGTATTTCTGAGGACCCAAGGGAGTGCAGTGTCGAGTGTGAAATCGATCGGATGAGCGGTTCTCGAGAACGCTGCAAGCAGCCATACCTCAGGTCTCTAAGACGCTGCAAGTAGCCATACAACAGGTCTCTGGTCAGACTACTACTTGACCTTACTCCTAGAACCCACCTCACCCCTGCCCACTTTGACAACCTAGGATGGCTTCGAGTAGACGACAGAGTACAGCAACTTGCAATGGGCCTGGTCTACAAGATACACTACACGACTAAGATACCCATGTACGGGGGCGGCTAGGTGGTGTAGTGGGCAAGGCGCTCGCCATCAACGCTGGAGACGCTGGGTTCGAATCCAGCTCTCGGCGTTGCTATCAGCTTGGCTGGTCGTTCATACTAACACAATTGGCAGTGTTAGGGGTGGGAAAGCTGATGGGTGGGTCCTGGGCGTTGTGGACAGCGACCCCTACAGTTCGGTCGGGGCGCCTGCACAGCGAGGGTAGGATCTGGAGGGAGGTAGACCTTCCACACGTTGAGAATCCCGGTGAGAATCTGCGCTGCCAGGCTGGCTGCACATGCGTCGGAGGAAAGCATGTGACAGTCTCCGGCCTCCCGGACCAACAGTAGGGGGGAGTGCGCAACAACCAGGAAGGGGGTTGGGAATTGGCATAACGACTAACAGTGGGATGGGAGAAAAATCGGAAAAAAGGAGGGGGGGAAAAGATAATAATAGAAAATAAAAAAATATACCCATGTCAGGCCACGTGAGCGGATCGGCGCGGGCGAGAAATCCGCTCTTCGCTCTTTAAAGCTTGGTCCGCTCCGCTAATCGCTCATGTTGACCCCGCCCCCAAGTCGCTCTCCGCTCGCTCACCGCTCACCTTGAATCGAGCGCTCCCCGCTCCCCGCGCCACATCGCTCGGCAGATTTTTTTTCTTTTTGGAGCATGGTGTAAATTAGCTCAAACTACAACAGTC
Organism: Notolepis coatsorum; assembly: GCF_963971535.1. Taxonomy (NCBI): domain Eukaryota; kingdom Metazoa; phylum Chordata; class Actinopteri; order Aulopiformes; family Paralepididae; genus Notolepis; species Notolepis coatsorum. The sequence goes on along the minus strand of NW_028174464.1, from coordinate 8,617 downwards.
TACACCCCCTGGGCCCCTTAACAATTGTTTGTATTGAGCCGCATTGTAATTGCACCCATTCTGCAATGTTAAATAACGTTGTTTATCCATTCACTAGCTCTATTAAGCGATGATAGCTAGCCTAGCCACAATGCTATGGTCGCTGCCATATGCACTATCATAGTGCATACGATAGTCTGATTTTGGAAATAACAGACTCCATCCATAACACCATTCCCGAGAAGACTGTCATGAGCAGTAAAAATGACCAGAACCCCTGGCTTACAAAGGGCATCTTAACATCCATTAAACACAAAAATAAACTCTACAAACATTATCTTAACACTTTGGGTGCCGGGAAACGCTTAAACACGTCATTCCCGGCCATGCTCAAGTTGCCGAAGACGCTTTACAGCGTCTTTAATATCAATATTTCAAAAATCTGGGATCGGATTCATATGTCCCCTCCGCTGGCCTGAGATCCACCAGGAGGACCCACTGAGCTCTCTGGCGGTTCAGGAGCGCCATCTGGTGGCCGATCGGCGCAATCGCTTAACAGGAAGTGCCATAGAGGTTGTGCTGGACGGCCGTATTACTTCCGGGCACTCGCTATAGGTCCCGGCATTCTAGCTCGTCACAATACACAGCGATCGATTGCCAATAACTCGATAAACAACATGATTTGGACGTATATACCATTATACAAGCTGGAGATGGACCGGGTAAATCTACATCCTATAATGATAAAATGTCTACTCTACGATGATCGCCCAACGGCGCGCGGAGACTGGGGTGAGTTTTAGCGTGTAAAGTTACCGTCTTCGATACTAACTGCTATTATCAACATTTGACCCACATTAGATGATTGGTATAACGCTGCCCACGGAATTATAAACGCCCCCTAGCCCATCCGGTCAACATCAGATGACGTGTAGTAACTTCTAGAAGTACTAGTTGGAATTTTTTATATCGCGCTGATTGCCATAAAACTGTATTGCATCATCAATATAATGTATTTGGGGCTATAGATCACGTTCTGGAGAAAGCTGCAGAAAGAGATGAAAACATACTTATACATTAGACCATACTTTACTATGAATATGTGAATGAAAAAGTTTAACGTTGCTACACAATGAACAATACATATAGGACTTTGAATGGGCCCTAATAATGGCAATGTAGCAATAGAATTAAAAAAGTTATAGCCCTGCAAAGAAGGGGACTTTCTCTATAGACAAATAGAGCCGGCAACCTACGGTTGATAAAGAATTTAACCCATGGCAGCCAAAGTGTTAAGAAGCCTAGTATAAATAATAGAAACAAATACAATCTATATAGAAATAAACTCACTCATCTAATAAGGAAAAGCAAATGTGATCATTATACTGATCAGGTAATATCATCTCAGGGTGATTCAAAAAGGACATGGTCAGTTCTAAATAAAGTACTAAACAGGGACAAAAAAGCATCAGTGCTCCCTGACCCTGCAAACATGTCACAGCAGGATCTCTCTGATAAATTCAATACCTACTTTGCATCCATTGGTGAAGACCTGGCGAATAAAATTAGCCATCCCGGGGGTGTGTCTTTTAAACAGTATTTATCAGGTAACTATATTAACTCTTTTTTCATGAAACCAACTGACCATGATGAACTATTCAACATTATCATGAACAGGGGAGGAAATTAGGCCACTTTACTCGCCAATTGCGAGTATTTTTTACGTTTGGCGAGTAATTCATGAAGAGCACTCGCCAGTCTGGCGAGTACTAGTAATTACAAAACAAAACAAAAAAATCATTCTGCAATCTGCTGATTCGCTCACTGGCACAAGCCGAACTCTGACTCCCCCCTTGGATTCCTCCCATTTGCGCCACATAATAATCAGACCATAACCAATGAACATCATCGTTGTACAGATGCGCTCTAAGCTCCTCCAATGAACACTCGTTTTCTAGAAGATGCCGCCCATCTAGGGGAAGTGGACAGACCACTGCGCGCAGAGCTACAAACTCCTGCCACCGGCAGCCGGCTTGACAACGTAGACAAACTTACAAAAACACATGAGTGGATGAAAATAATTGCATGTAGAGTGAGTCGTCGCTTTCGGATATCGGTGCGGTCTGACATGGGGGCGAACAACAGCACGCGACGCGTCTCCTTCGAGTCGGATGAGAATGACAAGTCAACCAGCATTAGCCGGCTAGCTACCTAGCATGTAACAAGCTACCATAACGCGCATTCTTTTTTTTTTTTTCACTTTTTTGTTTATTATACTTTTTTGAGGACATAGACATTATAAGTATATGTCTGTATATATACATTGTTGTATTGTCATTGTCCACATAGAACAGATAACAACATTAAACAGAACATAACGCGCATTCAACATAGTGGACGACTATACTGAGCGGCTTTGCTTAAATGCAGCCGAGTGACATTTTATTATTACCGGGGTTCCCCCCATATCACCACTCGCCCATATGCCCTTCACAACGGTGATGTTGTCATATTTGGCATTCAGAACACACCTGCTGAACCCCTAGCGTTGTCGATTCGGTTCCAATGTATTGTCATCTTACAGCACAAGTACAGTACAACCAGAATACATTTGGCATACAACCAGAGTGCAAATGTAACAAGTCAAGTTCAAGTTGTTTTATTTAGCTATTACATTACAGTGAAATGCTTGGTTCTTTCACTGCCCAACCCAGTATTGATTGATTGATTGAAAACTTTATTAACAGATTGCAGAATGGGTACAATACAGTACAGCTCAATACACACAATTGTTAAGGGGATGCAGACCAGAGAAGGACTTTAGTCTTGTTTACATCAGGGTCCCCCATTTCAGTCCTGTTTGCTTAATGCCTTGTCTACTTCCTCCACACTCCAATATGTTATGATGAATTGAAAATGGGGGACCCTGATGTAAACAAGACGAAAGTCTTTCTCTGGTCTGCATCCCCTTAACAATTGTATGTATTGAACTGTACTGTACCCATTCTGCAATCTGTTAATAAACTTTTCAATCAAAAGCCTTCAACCCTGCTCCTGTCAAACCTGCTCTTTCCATTCCCTCCATCATGTCCCCCCTTTCTGATGAATATTTCCTGCACTTAAGAGTCAGACACACATTCCTAGTAGTTGAGCTGTGATGAATGAAAACTTTATTTAACAGATTGCAGAATGGGTACAGTACAGTACGGCTCAATACATGCAATTGTTAAGGGGATGCAGACCAGAGAAAGACTTTCGTCTTGTTTACATCAGGGTCCCCCATTTTCAATTCATTTTCAATTCATCATTCAGTATAACCTAGACCAGCCCAACCCAGCATCTTTCACTGCCCAGTTCAGCCCAACCCAGTCCAGAATAGTTCCCTCTTTCATGTTAATATGTGATTTAATTATGTAATATTTTGAAGAGTAGAGACAGTGTGATTAATTTACTATGATTGAAAATCAATTTAGACGAAGACGTACAAAGAAGTAATTATCACAATTAGCGATTTTTTTTGTCTGGTAAAAAATCTATTTGGCTGGTAAAAAAAATCAGATACCCGCCAGTTGGCTGGTAAGCCAAAAAGTTAGTTTCCTCCCCTGATCATGAAGATGAAGGACACTCGCACAGCCGGTGCTGATGGAATATGCAGCAAAATCCTAATAGCCATAGCCAATATTATAGTCAGACCACTCGCTCACTGTATTAATTTGTCCTTACTACATGGTGTAGTGCCAAAAAACATCAAAATTGGGAGAATAATACCCATATATAAATCAGGTGACAAAAATAGTATTAATAATTACCGTCCAATATCCGTATTACCAGCTCTATCCAAAGTCTATGAGAGAGTTGTGTACAATAGATTAAGTGAATACACCACCAAGCTAGATATACTCACCAATTCACAATACGGCTTCAGGAAAAAAAGAACTACAAACATGGCAATATTAGACCTAATAGAAAAAATACATGATGCCATTGATCAGGGTGATTGTGGGGTGGGCGTTTTCCTGGATCTATCAAAGGCTTTTGACACCATTGACTTCACCATTCTACTTGGGAAACTACACCATTATGGCATAAGGGGTCTGGCTCTCAACTGGTTCAGTAGCTATTTACATGGTAGGCAACAGTACGTTGATATAAAAAAATCACAAATCAATAAAAATGGACATCAAATATGGGGTCCCCCAGGGGTCAATTCTAGGGCCTTTACTATTTATTCTCTATATAAATGACTTTGTCAACTCATCTGTACTTCTTATAAGTTATATTCGCTGATGACACTAATTTGTTTCTGTCACATAAAAATCCACTCGAGCTACAAGATCTACTCAATACAGAACTACAAAAAGTGGACACCTGGTTCAAATGCAACAAGTTATCACTAAATCTCAGCAAAACAAATTTCATTATCTTCCACTCAAATCGGATGCACACACATCACATGTGCATAAAAATAAATGGAAAGGAGCTGTCAAGAGTGGCGTCCACAAAATTCCTGGGGGTCAACTCAACTTCAAATGCCACATAAAATACCTACAAACAAAACTGTCCAAATATGTTGGCTTATTCTGCAAAATACGTCATTTTCTTCACTTGCCTGCCCTTCTCACTTTATACAAAACCCTGTTTGAACCCCTCATTAATTACTGTAACGTCATATGGTGCAACACATACCCCAGCCATCTCAAAAAACTAGAAAGCCTACAAAAGAGGGTACTACGAGTGCTGTCATGGTCCGGGTATAGAGCGCCCTCAAAGCCTCTTTTCCATCGCTTTGGTCTCCTGAGGCTCGCTGAATTTAACATTCATCAAAACGCATCAATTATGTATCAAGTTGTCAACAACATGAATCACAGACTGTCTGAGCTTGTCCCAGTCTGCCAACCACTGCACACCCACAACACAAGAAACAAGCATCTTATATCTGGCAAGAGGAGAAGGCTAAATTGTGCTAGCCTAAGCATAGCATGCAGGGGTCCACAGATCTGGAACAAGCTTGATGAAAATCTAAAAATGACTAATACCTTTAAAACCTTTAAAAAATCACTGAAAGAGGAACTGCTAAAATCATATCTCTAATTAAAATTATAACTTAGGAATAAAATTGTCTGTATTATGTATCTCTAATATGTCAGTTAGTAGGTAGGTGTGTAAACCTACCCACGTTGTATTGTTTTGTTTTGTTTTTTGTTTTTGTTTTTTTTGTTATTGTTTTGTTGTTTATATTCTGTTTGTATCTGTGTTCAGGCTCCCTCCAAAAGCTTTAAATAGCTTCTTGGGAGACCTGGCACATGCACACAATTTGCGACATTGTTATCACATGAGGATACTCGCATGTAAAATGTATCGTGTGTGTGTGTGAATAAATTCATTCATTCATTCATTCATTCATTCATTCATTCATTCATTCATTAACGTTAGCATGTAAGCTAACGACAACAACAATGGCGTCAAAACTTTTTGGGACAGGATGTGAGTGACAAAGCCTGAACAGGATATCACAGGTTCACCCTTCTCATTGGTTGAAAATGGCCTTCATGTTTGTACATCGCCATCTGTTGCTTTGGCATTGTACTACATGTATATTACATCAGTGTTAAACCACTGTGTGAGCGGTCCGGAGCGGATTGGAGCGGAGGAGAACTCTCGCTCCGGACGTCGCGCCGACCCATTTTAAAACCCACTCCTCGCTCACGTCAAAACCGCCCGCTCCGCTCCCCGCGCCGCTCACGCTCTGATCCGCTCACATGCACTGACCCATGTACATGTCAAAATACTTCCCAAAGGTCAGTGAATACCACGATCACAACACCAGAGGGAGCTCCACAAATCATGTTAAACCCAGATTCGGCTCAAACAAGGGACTAAACACGTTTTGCAATTATGCCACATCAATGTGGAACGCCCTACCCAAAGCTGTAAAGGAATGTGAATCACTACCCACTTTCAAAACCACTCTCAAAGAGCACCTACGGGAGACTGCAATTCGAAACTGGCCCCTGTAAATGTCCTAACCCAGGGGTGTCAAACTCATTTTCACAGAGGGCCACATCAGCATTATGGTTGCCCTCAAAGGGCCAAAGACCGTATAAATGTTAATGTAATGTAAAATAAATGTAGCTACTCATTTACATATTGTTAAACATGTTGTTTCTGTATTTATTACTTATTCAAGTTATACATATTGCATATGCATTTGCATAGATGTAAAAATATGTTAGCTTATGTTATTTTAACAAATAATTTTAGTTTATCAGAACCCCATATTACTCCATCAATCAATGATCAAACCATTCAAGTAAATAACAAAGAAGAATATCATCAAATACAAGCTATGACATTAAGTTTGTTCAAAACCTTTTTGTCACAGTCAAGAGGGGCAGAACTAACAACTGTGAGCTGCAAAGAACACGTGGGACAGATGTAGCAGATGTTACAAAAACAAATGGCTGCACACAACCTTGCAGAGGCCATACATCCAACTAATGGAAGATAGTTTAATTAACTTTAATTAACAGATTGCAGAATGGGTACAGTACAGTACAGCTCAATACACACAATTGTTAAGGGGATGCAGACCAGAGAAAGACTTTCGACTTGTTTACATCAGGGTCCCCCATTTTCAATTCGTAATGAAATTGCTATTATGTGTCTGCATGAACACACAACTGTAACTGTACTCAAAAATAACAAAATAAGGGTTGTCTCAGTTCACAACTATATTGGTCAAGTTTTGGGTGGGACTTGTTTGCATCCCTACAGCTTCTTATTCAATTGAGTGAGATGCTCGGTTATGTCACACAGCCAGTTTGCATCTGACAGTTCAGACAATATTTCTTCAACCCTTTGTTACCTATTCCGCCTGGATCTTTTTGTACTTTGGGCTGTAAAATTGTCAAAGAATGTCTGAGGAGTAAGTGCTTTTGGCTTTTTTCCTTTGTTACTTCATCAATACCTCAGATGTTCAACATACATGTATGTGTAAGAATGTGTAATAACTAAGGCTGTCAAAGTTAAAGCTTTATTAACGCATTAACCCACAATTATTTTAACGCCGCTATTTTTTAACCCAAGAGTAATGTTAAAAAAAAAAAAAAAAAAAATTAACAGAGCTCTTGGGGGCCACATTAAATGACGTGGCGGGCCACATTTGGCCCGCGGGCCATGAGTTTGACACCTATGTCCTAACCTAATCCCCTCCAATGTACAGTAAATGACCTAACCCAATAATACACAAGACCCTCTTCTTGGAACCAAGTATGGTTTCGTCGATATTCCAATGTACAGTTTTGCTTGTACAGTTGTACAGTTCCCCCTGGGAGCCAAGCAATTGGCCCGTTCCGAACAGGCACTGTACTAGTTAATTTAAACATTCCGAACAGGCACTGTACTACTTAATTTAAACATTACGAACAGGCACTGTACTAGTTAATTTAAACATTACGAACAGGCACTGTACTAGTTAATTTAAACAGTACGAACAGGCACTGTACTAGTTAATTTTAAACATTACGAACAGGCACTGTACTAGTTAATTTAAACATTACGAACAAGCACTGTACTAGTTAATTTAAACATTACGAACAGGCACTGTACTAGTTAATTTAAACATTACAAACAGGCACTGTACTAGTTAATTTAAACATTACGAACAGGCACTGTACTAGTTAATTTAAACATTACGAACAGGCACTGTACTAGTTAATTTAAACATTACGAACAGGCAGTGTACTAGTTAATTTAAACATTACGAACAGGCACTGTACTAGTTAATTTAAACATTACGAACAGGCACTGTACTAGTTAATTTAAACATTCCGAACAGGCACTGTACTAGTTAATTTAAACATTACGAACAGGCACTGTACTAGTTAATTTAAACATTACAAACAGGCACTGTACTAGTTAATTTAAACATTACGAACAGGCACTGTACTAGTTAATTTAAACATTACGAACAGTTACTGTACTAGTTCATTTAAACATTATGAACAGGCACTGTACTAGTTAATTTAAACATTACGAACAGTTACTGTACTAGTTAATTTAAACATTATGAACAGGCACTGTACTAGTTAATTTAAACATTACGAACAGGCACTGTACTAGTTAATTTAAACATTACGAACAGGCACTGTACTAGTTAATTTAAACATTACGAACAAGCACTGTACTAGTTAATTTAAACATTACAAACAGGCACTGTACTAGTTAATTTAAACATTATGAACAGTTACTGTACTAGTTCATTTAAACATTATGAACAAGCACTGTACTAGTTAATTTAAACATTATGAACAGGCACTGTACTAGTTAATTTAAACATTACGAACAGGCAGTGTACTAGTTAATTTAAACATTACGAACAGTTACTGTACTAGTTAATTTAAACATTACGAACAAGCACTGTACTAGTTAATTTAAACATTACGAACAGGCACTGTACTAGTTAATTTAAACATTACGAACAGGCAGTGTACTAGTTAATTTAAACATTACGAACAGGCACTGTACTAGTTAATTTTAAACATTACGAACAGGCAGTGTACTAGTTCATTTAAACATTACGAACAGGCACTGTACTAGTTAATTTAAACATTATGAACAGGCACTGTACTAGTTAATT
>NW_028174465.1:5000-15000 GCF_963971535.1 Notolepis coatsorum | reverse complement strand
GTCTGGGGGCTGCTGCAGCGAAAGCTCGGTCTCCCAGTGTGGAACGCCTGGTGCGGGGGATGGTGAGGAGGTCGGAGTTGGAGGATCGGAGGCCTCGTGCTGGAGTGTAGGGGTGGAGTAGGTTGGTCAGGTAGGAAGGGGCCAACCCGTGCAGGGATTTGTAGGTGAGGAGGAGGATCTTGTAGGGGATTCGATAGTTGATGGGGAGCCAGTGGAGTTTTTGCAGGGTGGGGGTGATGTGCTGCCAGGGTTTGGTGCGCGTGAGGACCCTCGCAGCAGAGTTTTGGACGTACTGTAAACGATCCAGAACCTTCTTGGAGGCACCAAGAAGGACTCCGTTACAGTAGTCGAGGCGGGAAGTGATGAAGGCGTGAATGAGTGTTTCCGCTGAGGTGTCGGAGAGTGAGGGGCGGAGGCGGGAGATGGTTCGGAGGTGGAAGAAGGCGGATCTGGTGACAGACTTGACGTGAGGGTGAAATGAGAGGGTGGAGTCCAGTATGACGCCCAGGTTCCTTACCTCTGTGGAGGGGCAGATGGAGTAGCCATCCACGGAGAGAACAAGGTGGTCGATCTTTTGGAGGAGGGCTGGGGAGGCTACAACTATGAGTTCGGTTTTCTTACTATTGAGTTGGAGGAAATTGGTGGTCATCCATATTTTTATGTCCTGGAGGCAGGCAGTGAGGGAGGGGGGAGGAAGGGGGGCCGAGGGTTTGGTGTGGAGGTAGAGCTGTGTGTCGTCTGCATAAAAGTGGAAGTGGAGGCCGTGTTTCCTTATGATGTCACCGAGTGGGAGGAGGTAAATCATAAAAAGGAGCGGACCTAGCACCGAACCCTGGGGAACACCCTGTTTGACAAGTGCTGGAGCTGACCTGGAGCCCCCGAGGGAAACATACTGCCACCTGTTGGTGAGGTAGGATGTGAACCAGGACAAGGGGGGTACCAGTGATGCCAAGGACACTTTCCAGGCGGTCTAGGAGGATTGAGTGTGAGATGGTGTCGAAGGCAGCTGAGAGGTCCAGGAGGATGAGGATGTTGATGTTGCCAGCATCAGCAGCCATGAGGAGGTCGTTTGTCACCTTGATCAGGGCGGTCTCGGTGCTGTGTTTAGCCCTGAACCCAGACTGGAGTGGTTCAAACAGGTCATGGTAGGCCATGTGACTCTGTAGCTGGGCGGCTACTGCGCGCTCGAGGACCTTGCTGAGGAAGGGGAGGTTTGAGATGGGGCGGAAGTTGTTGAGGTTATCGGGGTCCAGACCGGGTTTTTTTAGGATTGGGGTGACTGCTGCCACCTTTAAGTCAGCAGGGACGGAGCCAGTGGACAGGGATGAATTAATGATGTCTACCATGAGAGGGCAGAGGGCAGGCAGGCCAGCCTTCACCAGGGTGGTGGGCATAGGGTCCAGAGAGCAGGTGGAAGATTTAGAGCCAGACACCAGCTTCGTAATGGAGTCGGTGTCCACCAGGGAGAAGGATGAAAAGGAGTGGGTGGGATGGGGCAGAGGGTCGTGTTTAGCAACCGGAGGTGTGGGGGACACAGGAGTAGACTGGAGCTGCTGGTAGATGGCGTCGATTTTGTTTTGGAAGAATTCCGTGAATCTGTTGCAGAGATCAGTGTACTGCAGTGTAGTACTGCTGCTCTATACTGTAAACCAGTGGTCAGCGCTGCTCTATACTGTAAACCAGTGGTCAGTATTGCTCTATACTGTAAACCAGTGGTCAGTGCTGCTCTATACTGTAAACCAGTGGTCAGTACGGCTCTATACTGTAAACCAGTGGTCAGTACTGCTCTATACTGTAAACCAGTGGTCAGCGCTGCTCTATACTGTAAACCAGTGGTCAGTACGGCTCTATACTGTAAACCAGTGGTCAGTACTGCTCTATACTGTAAACCAGTGGTCAGTACGGCTCTATACTGTAAACCAGTGGTCAGTACTGCTCTATACTGTAAACCAGTGGTCAGCGCTGCTCTATACTGTAAACCAGTGGTCAGTACGGCTCTATACTGTAAACCAGTGGTCAGTACTGCTCTATACTGTAAACCAGTGGTCAGTACGGCTCTATACTGTAAACCAGTGGTCAGTACTGCTCTATACTGTAAACCAGTGGTCAGTACGGCTCTATACTGTAAACCAGTGGTCAGCACTGCTCTATACTGTAAACCAGTGGTCAGTACTGATCTATAATGTAAACCAGTGGTCAGTACGGCTCTATACTGTAAACCAGTGGTCAGCACCGCTCTATACTGTAAACCAGTGGTCAGTACGGCTCTATACTGTAAACCAGTGGTCAGTACAGCTCTATACTGTAAACCAGTGGTCAGTATTGCTCTATACTGTAAACCAGTGGTCAGTGCTGCTCTATACTGTAAACCAGTGGTCAGTACAGCTCTATACTGTAAACCAGTGGTCAGTACTGCTCTATACTGTAAACCAGTGGTCAGTACTGCTCTATACTGTAAACCAGTGATCAGTACGGCTCTATACTGTAAACCAGTGGTCAGTACGGCTCTATACTGTAAACCAGTGGTCAGTACTGATCTATACTGTAAACCAGTGGTCAGTACTGCTCTATACTGTAAACCAGTGGTCAGTACTGCTCTATACTGTAAACCAGTGGTCAGTGCTGCTCTATACTGTAAACCAGTGGTCAGTGCTGATCTATACTGTAAACCAGTGGTCAGTTAACTGCTCTATACTGTAAACCAGTGGTCAGTGCTGCTCTATACTGTAAACCAGTGGTCAGTACGGCTCTATACTGTAAACCAGTGGTCAGTAGTGCTCTATACTGTAAACCAGTGGTCAGTACTGCTCTATACTGTAAACCAGTGGTCAGTACTGCTCTATACTGTAAACCAGTGGTCAGTACGGCTCTATACTGTAAACCAGTGGTCAGTACTGCTCTATACTGTAAACCAGTGGTCAGTACTGCTCTATACTGTAAACCAGTGGGCATTAGTGCTCTATACTGTAAACCAGTGGTCAGTACGGCTCTATACTGTAAACCAGTGGTCAGTACTGCTCTATACTGTAAACCAGTGGTCAGCGCTGCTCTATACTGTAAACCAGTGGTCAGTACGGCTCTATACTGTAAACCAGTGGTCAGTACTGCTCTATACTGTAAACCAGTGGTCAGTACGGCTCTATACTGTAAACCAGTGGTCAGTACTGCTCTATACTGTAAACCAGTGGTCAGCGCTGCTCTATACTGTAAACCAGTGGTCAGTACGGCTCTATACTGTAAACCAGTGGTCAGTACTGCTCTATACTGTAAACCAGTGGTCAGTACGGCTCTATACTGTAAACCAGTGGTCAGTACTGCTCTATACTGTAAACCAGTGGTCAGTACGGCTCTATACTGTAAACCAGTGGTCAGCACTGCTCTATACTGTAAACCAGTGGTCAGTACTGATCTATAATGTAAACCAGTGGTCAGTACGGCTCTATACTGTAAACCAGTGGTCAGCACCGCTCTATACTGTAAACCAGTGGTCAGTACGGCTCTATACTGTAAACCAGTGGTCAGTACAGCTCTATACTGTAAACCAGTGGTCAGTATTGCTCTATACTGTAAACCAGTGGTCAGTGCTGCTCTATACTGTAAACCAGTGGTCAGTACAGCTCTATACTGTAAACCAGTGGTCAGTACTGCTCTATACTGTAAACCAGTGGTCAGTACTGCTCTATACTGTAAACCAGTGATCAGTACGGCTCTATACTGTAAACCAGTGGTCAGTACGGCTCTATACTGTAAACCAGTGGTCAGTACTGATCTATACTGTAAACCAGTGGTCAGTACTGCTCTATACTGTAAACCAGTGGTCAGTACTGCTCTATACTGTAAACCAGTGGTCAGTGCTGCTCTATACTGTAAACCAGTGGTCAGTGCTGATCTATACTGTAAACCAGTGGTCAGTTAACTGCTCTATACTGTAAACCAGTGGTCAGTGCTGCTCTATACTGTAAACCAGTGGTCAGTACGGCTCTATACTGTAAACCAGTGGTCAGTAGTGCTCTATACTGTAAACCAGTGGTCAGTACTGCTCTATACTGTAAACCAGTGGTCAGTACTGCTCTATACTGTAAACCAGTGGTCAGTACGGCTCTATACTGTAAACCAGTGGTCAGTACTGCTCTATACTGTAAACCAGTGGTCAGTACTGCTCTATACTGTAAACCAGTGGGCATTAGTGCTCTATACTGTAAACCAGTGGTCAGTACGGCTCTATACTGTAAACCAGTGGTCAGTGCTGCTCTATACTGTAAACCAGTGGTCAGTACGGCTCTATAATGTAAACCAGTGGTCAGTACGGCTCTATAATGTAAACCAGTGGTCAGTACTGCTCTATACTGTAAACCAGTGGTCAGTATTGTTCTATACTGTAAACCAGTGGTCAGCACTACTCTATACTGTAAACCAGCGGTCAGTACTGATCTATACTGTAAACCAGTGGTCAGTACTGCTCTATACTGTAAACCAGTGGTCAGCGCTGCTCTATACTGTAAACCAGTGGTCAGTACGGCTCTATACTGTAAACCAGTGGTCAGTACTGCTCTATACTGTAAACCAGTGTTCAGTACGGCTCTATACTGTAAACCAGTGGTCAGTACGGCTCTATACTGTAAACCAGTGGTCAGTACTGCTCTATACTGTAAACCAGTGGTCAGCGCTGCTCTATACTGTAAACCAGTGGTCAGTACGGCTCTATACTGTAAACCAGTGGTCAGTACTGCTCTATACTGTAAACCAGTGGTCAGTACGGCTCTATACTGTAAACCAGTGGTCAGTACTGCTCTATACTGTAAACCAGTGGTCAGTACGGCTCTATACTGTAAACCAGTGGTCAGCACTGCTCTATACTGTAAACCAGTGGTCAGTACTGATCTATAATGTAAACCAGTGGTCAGTACGGCTCTATACTGTAAACCAGTGGTCAGTACTGATCTATACTGTAAACCAGTGGTCAGCACCGCTCTATACTGTAAACCAGTGGTCAGTACGGCTCTATACTGTAAACCAGTGGTCAGTACGGCTCTATACTGTAAACCAGTGGTCAGTACAGCTCTATACTGTAAACCAGTGGTCAGTATTGCTCTATACTGTAAACCAGTGGTCAGTGCTGCTCTATACTGTAAACCAGTGGTCAGTACAGCTCTATACTGTAAACCAGTGGTCAGTACTGCTCTATACTGTAAACCAGTGGTCAGTGCTGCTCTATACTGTAAACCAGTGGTCAGTACGGCTCTATACTGTAAACCAGTGGTCAGTACTGCTCTATACTGTAAACCAGTGGTCAGCACTGCTCTATACTGTAAACCAGTGGTCAGTACTGCTCTATACTGTAAACCAGTGGTCAGTACTGCTCTATACTGTAAACCAGTGGTCAGTACTGATCTATACTGTAAACCAGTGGTCAGTACTGCTCTATACTGTAAACCAGTGGTCAGTACTGCTCTATACTGTAAACCAGTGGTCAGTGCTGCTCTATACTGTAAACCAGTGGTCAGTGCTGATCTATACTGTAAACCAGTGGTCAGTTAACTGCTCTATACTGTAAACCAGTGGTCAGTGCTGCTCTATACTGTAAACCAGTGGTCAGTACGGCTCTATACTGTAAACCAGTGGTCAGTAGTGCTCTATACTGTAAACCAGTGGTCAGTACTGCTCTATACTGTAAACCAGTGGTCAGTACCGCTCTATACTGTAAACCAGTGGTCAGTACGGCTCTATACTGTAAACCAGTGGTCAGTACTGCTCTATACTGTAAACCAGTGGTCAGTACTGCTCTATACTGTAAACCAGTGGGCATTAGTGCTCTATACTGTAAACCAGTGGTCAGTACGGCTCTATACTGTAAACCAGTGGTCAGTGCTGCTCTATACTGTAAACCAGTGGTCAGTACGGCTCTATAATGTAAACCAGTGGTCAGTACGGCTCTATAATGTAAACCAGTGGTCAGTACTGCTCTATACTGTAAACCAGTGGTCAGTATTGTTCTATACTGTAAACCAGTGGTCAGCACTACTCTATACTGTAAACCAGCGGTCAGTACTGATCTATACTGTAAACCAGTGGTCAGTACTGCTCTATACTGTAAACCAGTGGTCAGTACTGCTCTATACTGTAAACCAGTGGTCAGTGCTGCTCTATACTGTAAACCAGTGGTCAGTACTGCTCTATACTGTAAACCAGTGGTCAGTGCTGCTCTATACTGTAAACCAATGGTCAGTACTGCTCTATACTGTAAACCAGTGGTCAGTATTGCTCTATACTGTAAACCAGTGGTCAGTGCTGCTCTATACTGTAAACCAGTGGTCAGTACTGCTCTATACTGTAAACCAGTGGTCAGTGCTGTTCTATACTGTAAACCAGTGGTCAGTACCGCTCTATACTGTAAACCAGTGGTCAGCACTGATCTATACTGTAAACCAGTGGTCAGTACCGCTCTATACTGTAAACCAGTGGTCAGCACTGCTCTATACTGTAAACCAGTGGTCAGTACTGATCTATACTGTAAACCAGTGGTCAGCACTGCTCTATACTGTAAACCAGTGGTCAGTACGGCTCTATACTGTAAACCAGTGGTCAGTGCTGCTCTATACTGTAAACCAGTGGTCAGCGCTGCTCTATACTGTAAACCAGTGGTCAGCACTGATCTATACTGTAAACCAGTGGTCAGTACTGTTCTATACTGTAAACCAGTGGTCAGCACTGCTCTATACTGTAAACCAGTGGTCAGTACGGCTCTATACTGTAAACCAGTGATCAGTACGGCTCTATACTGTAAACCAGTGGTCAGTACTGCACTATACTGTAAACCAGTGGTCAGCACTGCTTTATAATATACTGTAAATTAGTGGTCAGTATTGCTCTATACTGTAAACCAGTGGTCAGTACTGGTCTATACTGTAAACCAGTGGTCAGTATTGCTCTATACTGTAAACCAGTGGTCAGTACTGCTCTATACTGTAAACCAGTGGTCAGTACCGCTCTATACTGTAAACCAGTGGTCAGTTAACTGCTCTAGCATATACTGCAAACCTCTCAAGTGGTCCGTATTGTGTTCTCTCTCTCATTTTGAACATCACTCAGGATCCTGTCCACATTGTTCATTGAGCAAAATATTGTATCAACCTACAAATTGGAACACTTAGCTTTAACACGTCGTACTGGTAGAAACTATAGTCTTACCTGTGATTTGGCCTTTTTCTACTGCCTGCAGCATTTAATTGAATGGCTACAGCATCTGTATACCACACATGATGCACACATAAGCCCACACGCACATACGCATGCATGCACGCACACACACTCTTTAAACTATCTCTCATAGACTGTAGGCTCGGATAAGATGAGTCAGACCGGCACAGTTCAGATCTGTCTCTTTGCTAAGCACATTGCATGATGGTTAGAATTCCGTGCGACTTGCTCTGGAGATCCGACTGCTACAACGAGCCAAGGAAATCTCACAGGACAGAGCAACACTCGGTAGTTTTGAGAGCTATGGGTGACAGACCTAGCAGAACCTCGTGAACGATGGGAAATTACTTGCTATAGTTTGAACCAAACCGCTTATTGGCTCAGACAACCTTTGTGTCACCGCCCCCACATCTTATGGATCTCATCCTTCATCATTATTCCAGGGTAAACTTCACGAGCTGTCAGGCAGACAGCAAATGATCTTATGAGTAGCCTACTGACATTCACAATTGAACGCCTTATTTCTCATGATTGCTTTCTTAATCAACCCCTCTGCGAGGCCACGTCTGAATAATAAAATAAATGCAATTTAATGGGAAAGTGATTTGAAGACGGCTTCCTTCAAAAAAGGAAAAAAAGGAAATGGTGGAAAAAATGGTTTTCAATTATCATCAACGGTCTAACGGTATTAATGGTAAATGGACTGCATTTATATAGACATCCGAAGCGATTTACAACTTGTGCTTCACATTCACCGTTTCACACACCGACGGCAGAGGCGACCATGCGAGGTACCAATCTGCTCATCGGGGGCAGTTAGGGGGGTTCAGTGTCTTGCTCAAGGACACTTCGACACGCTGCCCGGGAGGAGCTATAGGACCGAACCGGGAACCTTCTGATTACCAGACATCGCTCTACACTGTCGCCCCCTTCAATAGTTGATTGATCTATAATTGACCGATCCCAAGCTCCGCCCATGCATGGCTATACTGTTGGGTTGCTGTTGCTACACACATTGGAGCAGTTTTCTTCATTCTTCTGAGCTCATTGGTGGCACCACTGATTGGCCACCACTAGTCTACATTCCCGACAGAAACACTCTCTTCTTCCTCTCTCCACCTCTTCTCTCCCCCTCCTTCACCATCTTGTCTGTTTTCATTCTGTTGTACTTCCTCTCTCTCTCTCAGTTCTATCACTCTCTATCCCCACCTCTCTCTGCACCTCTCTTCCTGTTAGCTGGTTAGCTGACTCGGCAGTGAGTCAGTGCTGATGATGTTTGGTAAAGATGGCAACATTGGTGTTGTCATGTATAACCAAGTTCAGACTCATTACATGATCTGACATTGGCTATATATCTTCATAGAGCTAATGTTAACTAAATTATCTTATGTTAGCTTTATCAGACTGGGACATAGATCGTATAAACCAGGCATAGACCACCGCAACTAGGGATGTTCCGATCACGTTTTTTTGCTCCCGATCCGATCCCGATCATGTGATTTTGAGTATCTACCGATACCGATATTTCCTGATCTGATCAAAAAAAAGAAAAAAAAATTGTATTTATTTTTTATTCAACAAACATGACCATGTTCACGTCTTAAACTCATACTGAGGCCTTCGTTTTGGTTTTAAATTGCATATCATCATTCATTTATTTATTGTCACACAGAGCAGAAGAATTTTGCCAAAACAAACCAATAGTATCCAGCTTCAGAACGGCAGAACAGCCACACTCTCAGACCCAAACACATTTCCTTTGATTTAATTATACATCAAATGATTTATGAAGTTAACTTTTTACCTGGATAACGTCAACATTCAGGGTGAATGTAATGTGAGAAATTGGGATTAAAAAAAAATATATATATATATATTTTAATTTGGGTCTGAGAGTGTGGCTAGTCTGCCGTTTTGCAGCTGGATACTATTGGTTTGTTTTGGCAAAATTATTCTGCTCTGTGTGACAATAAATAAATTAATGATGATATGCAATTTAAAACCAAAACTAAGGCCTCAGTATGAGTTTAAGACGTGAACATGGTCATGTTTGTTGAATTAAATTATTATTATTTTTTTTAATGGCAGATTTTTTATTTATTTTTTTGCCGATCCCGATCTTCGGAAAATCACGTGATCGGCCCCGATCCCGATCACGTGATCGGATCGGGACATCCCTAACCGCAACACTTCCGGTATTCTGAGATCATGGCAGAGAGCGGGGGGAGAAAATGAATGAATGTGGAGGAGAGCCCTGACATTAAGTGGTTGTAGCTACGGCTGTGGGGGTGCTGGAGACATGATCCAATAGACTTCTATATACGCCTGAGTCTCCTGAACACGGAGAGACCAATCGCAAGTCGATCGACACTTTCTCGGCCGAGCTATAGTCACTTTTCCGCACCTACTCCCGAACTACGCAGGCGCAGATTGCCCATGGAGTCTAGGTTCATCAATCTGCGCATGCGTAGTTTCGGGAGTGGGTGGGGGAAAGCGACTATAGCTCAGCCGAGAAAGTGCCGATCGACTTGCGATTGGTCGCTTCGTGTTCAGGAGACTCAGGCGTATAAAAGTCTATTGGATCATGTCTCCAGCACCCCCACAGCCGTAGCTACAACCACTTAATGTCAAGGCTCTCATCCACATTCATTCATTTTCTCCCCCCGCTCTCTCCTCTCCATTAGCTCAATGTAACGCCGAAGTGCAGTGGTCTGTGTGTCTTCAGTCAGTTTCTCGGTTCCCTTTGCTTTGTTATGAAAGCTAACGTTAGCTAGCAGGCTTCATGGAGCTAACATTAGCTAGC
>NW_028174466.1:5000-15743 GCF_963971535.1 Notolepis coatsorum | reverse complement strand
GTATGCTTGTATGCCGTGACAAATAAAACTCTTGACTTGACTTGTGTCTGTTGTCGGTGTGTGTGTGTGTGTGTGTGTGAGTGTGTGTGGTGTGTGTGTGTGTGTGTGTGTGTGTGTGGGTGTGTGTGTGTGTGTCCAAATAAACACCATATAAAACGATTTTAAAGAAAATAATAATATGTAATAATAATAACGCCTCCCGCACATTACACCTCGCCAATGAGAGTCCGCGCTGGCAGGTGAAAAGATGTGACAGGCTGCCTCCTCGTGTACCGGAGGGGACACGTGATGCAAGGCTTCTATCCTCCCTACAACCGGCCAGTGGGGGGCATATGCGAGCAACGTTCAAGACAGGGGAGGGGAGAATTGGCACAGTGGAATTGGGATGGAAGAAAAATTGAAAAAGAGGAGAAAAAGTGGATACAAAAAAAGAAGGTTAACCCTTTACTATCACACTACAGACAGTTAACACGTTTGGTAGTGTGGCAGTGAAAGGGTGGCAAGACCACCCGCATCTCATTGTATACTTGTATGCCGTGACAAATAAAACTCTTGACTTGACTTGACTTGTTATGAAGAGAAACGTACAAGTTTAAGAGAAGAGGAGACGTTTTAAACACTAACTTGGCGAGTAGCCAAGGCACAAAACAACACAAAACACCGGCAAGGGAACTGGTTCAGTAAACAAAAACAAAACTGAAAGAAAAGATATATATTTTCAATGAAACCAAAAGAGAGAAGCTGATTCTAAGCATTCCAGAACATTGTGCACCAATTCTGAAAAAAACATCAACGTTTTTAATTTAAACGTACTCCATAACCTTACTCCTTCCTGTCTCTCAGTCACACACGAGCAGCCAGCAGACAACACCACAACAACAACAAATGCTGCTTATTCCAGGCTGCTCCTGCATAGAACAACAAAACCAAACAGCAACAACAACAACAACAACAACAACAACAACAACAACAACAACAACAACAACAACAACAACAACAACAACAACAACAACAGCAGCAGTGCTGAAGGAAACATACTGTACCTCTCATCAAGACCAGTCAGGAGAGGAGAGGAAGAGGAGAGGAGAGGAGGAGGAGAGGAGAGGAGAGGAGAGGAGAGGAGAGGAGAGGAGAGGAGAGGAGAGGAGAGGAGAGGAGAGGAGAGGAGAGGAGAGGAGAGAGGGGGAGCGAGAGGAGAGGGAGATGAGATGAGAGGAGAGGAGAGAGGAGAGGAGAGGAGAGGAGAGGAGAGGAGAGGAGAGGAGAGGAGAGGAGAGGAGAGGAGAGGAGAGGAGAGGAGAGGAGAGGAGAGGAGAGGGGAAGGGATGGGAGAGGAGAGGAGAGGAGGGGAGAGGAGAGGAGAGGAGAGGAGAGGAGAGGAGAGGAGAGGAGAGGAGAGGAGAGGAGAGGAGAGGAGAGGAGAGAGAGAGATGAGATGAGAGGAGAGAGGAGAGGGGAGAGGAGAGGAGAGGGGAGATGCGAGGAGAGGAGAGGGGAGAGGGGAGAGGAGAGGAGAGGAGAGGAGAGGAGAGGAGGAGAGGAGAGATGAGAGGGGAGAGGAGAGGAGAGGAGAGGAGAGGGAGAGGAGAGGAGAGGAGAGGGAGAGGAGAGGAGAGGAGAGGAGAGGAGAGGAGAGATGAGAGGAGAGAGGGGAGAGGAGAGGAGAGGGAGATGAGATGAGAGGAGAGGAGATGAGAGGAGAGGAGATGAGAGGAGAGAGGAGAGATGAGAGGAGAGAGGGGAGCGGAGAGGAGAGGGGAGATGAGATGAGAGATGAGAGGAGATGAGAGAGGAGAGAGGAGATGAGAGGAGAGGAGAGATGAGAGGAGAGAGGAGAGGGGAGAGGAGAGGAGAGGAGGAGAGGAGAGGAGAGGAGAGGAGGAGAGGAGAGGAGAGGAGAGGAGAGGAGAGGAGGGGAGAGGAGAGAGAGAGGAGAGGAGAGAGAGGTTGCTCTCTCTCGATTTATCTCATTCCTAAAACACATCTGTCTGACATCCTCTCTTCTCTCCTCCCTCCCTGCAAAACTCCATCCAACTCTCTCTCTCTCTCTCTGTCTATCCCTCTCTCTCCCTTCTATCCTTCTACCTCTCTCTCTCCTTCTATCGCTCCACCTCTCTCTCTCCAGCCCTGCAGTGGTAGCTGACCCACCTGTGGTCCAGGATTAGTCTCAGTCACGCGTCCCTGTACACACCCCGCAGACAGAGAGTGAGAGAGAGAGAGAGAGAGAGAGAGAGAGAGAGAGAGAGAGAGAGAGAGAGAGAGAGAGAGAGAGAGAGAGAGAGAGAGAGAGAGAGAGAGAGAGAGAGAGAGAGAGGGCAGCAAATCCACCCCCCCCCCCCAACCATCGATCCCCCCAGGGGGGCAGGTCTTGGTCCCATTAGCCCAGTGTTTCTCAAAGTGTGGGGCCTTGAGATTAATTTTTTTTTTTTTTTTTTATTACAGAAAATTATCACTAAAGTGCTATCTGTTGCATATTTGGATACGTTTGACCATTTCTCAAAATCTGAAATTATTATTTAATAAAACACAGAAAAGGATCACCAAGTTTACTCTGGATAAAAAAAACTTTACAGACAACATTGAGACAAAGCTTCCTGACACATCTCCATCCAAACTCTTGGAAGAACTCATTGAAATCTCATCTGATACCACCTAGAGAGCTAGTTTCAGAGTGTGGTGCTGAGTACCAAGTATCTCATGATGCAGCAGTTAAGGTGTTGATACCATTCAGCACTACATATCTGTGTGAAGCTGGCTTTTCATCCATGACAGCTCTGAAAACAAAATATAGGGCCAAGTTGAGCCTTGAGGATGACATGCATGTTGCCTTGTCAAAGACTGACAACAATAAAGACTAAACTAATCTAATGATGACATTTAAGACATGTATGACATACAGATATATATATATATATATATATATATATAAAGTATTGCTTCTCGCGCAGAGTTCTGTCTGATGAAAAAAACAGCTTCAATCATAGTAACGCGCCGCATTTTTTGGCAGTAACAGTAACAGCGTTATTAAGATTGGAAGAGTAATCCGTTAGATTACTCGTTACTGAAAAAACTAACGCCGTTATTCCCATCACTGGATGTCACAGTATGATGTCATAAACAAACATTCTAGAACATTTGTGATGTCACAGTATGATGTCATAATAGACATTATAGAACATTTGTGATGTCACAGTATGATGTCATAATAGAACATTCTAGACCATTTGTGATGTCACAGTATGATGTCATAATCAAACATTCTAGAACATTTCTGTACAGTATATATTCAACAATTCTCTCTCTGGATGACAGGGTCCAGTAGAAGAAGAAGAAGAAGGTGAAGTAGAAGAGGACGAAGAGCCATAAAAAGAATTGCGGAGGGCAGTAATACGCCACGATGCGTCTACACTGCCGGAAATTCAAATAAGAAGAAGAAGAAGATCTCAGATCTCAGAAGACAAGTGAACATCTCACTTGTTGTTTCCGGCTACTTGTCTGTAAGTTTGAATATATTCTGTAGATACGAAATGGCTGCTTTTTTATATAGCGCTTTTATCCAAAGCGCTTTACAATTTGTTCCTCACATTTTTTACCCATTCACTCACACATTCACACACCGACGGTAGAGGCAACCAGGCAAGGTGCCAACCTGCTCATCGGGAGCAATTAGGGGTTAAGTGTCTTGCTGGACTTCCTGACGGGCAGACCCCAGGTGGTGAGAGCAGGCAACTGCACCTCCTCATCCATCACCCTCAACATAGGGGCCCCCCAGGGCTGTGTTCTGAGTCCCCTCCTCTACTCCCTGTACACACACGACTGTGTGGCTCAGCGGAGTAGCAATACAATCATCAAATTTGCTGACGACACAGTGGTGGTGGGCCTGATCTCTGCCAACAACGAGAGGGCCTACCTGGAAGAGGTCAAGGTCCTGGCGGGATGGTGCCAGGATAACAGCCTCTCCCTGAACGTCAGCAAAACAAAGGAGATGATTGTGGACTTCAGGAGGTCGGGGGTCAAGGACTACAGCCCCCTCAGCATCGACGGGGCACCGGTTGAGAGAGTCAACAGCTTTAAGTACCTCGGAGCCTACATATCCGAGGACTTGACATGGACCACACACATTGACAGTGTTGTGAAGAAGGCACGACAACGCCTCTACTTCCTCAGGCGCCTAAGGAAGTTCCAAGTCAGTCAGAAGATCCTTAAGAACTTCTACTTAGTGATGCACCGATGTGAAAATTGTGGCCGATACCGATAACCGATATTAATATTGCTGTTCTGGCCGATACCGATATTTACCGATGTCGATATCTCTGTATAGAAAACACTTTTTTATGATAATCAAATAAAGAGCTATTTTCCAAAACGCATAATTCTTTTTACTTTTGTAACTTATTTTCAGAAATGACTGATATTTTGAAACTATTTAAGGCCAAAACATGTAAAAAGAAGAAAAAAAAGATAATAATTTTTTTTTTATTTTTTTTTTAATATCGGCCCTATCTTGATATCGGACCGATACCGATGTGTAAAAAAACGGCCATATCGGCCGATATTATATCGGCGGCCGATATATCGTGCATCACTACTTCTACTCATGTACAATAGAGAGCATCTTGACTGGCAACATCACCTCCTGGTTTGGGAATAGCACTGCACAAGACCGAAGCAGACTACAAAGAGTGACACGTTCAGCCGAACGCACAATTGGAGGGGGGCTCCCCACCCTCCAGAACATTTACAACAAGCGTTGCAAGGGCAAGGCTAAGAGAATCATTAAAGACTCCAGTCACCCGAACAACTGCCTCTTTGAACTGCTGCGGTCAGGCAAGCGATACCGGAGTCTCAAGGCGAGCACAGAAAGACTCAGAAGAAGCTTCTATCCCCAGGCCATCAGGCTGCTAAACGAACAATGAACACTACACAACAACAACCATCAAACGCACATAGCACACACATCCACACGCACACACTCACTTTAAACAAACACACTGTAGCACCCACCCCACACACTTTATAGCACACACTCACTTTAAACAAACACACTGTAGCACCCACTCCCCACACTTTATATTTATTGATGAAGGATTGCACTACAACTCGTACACCTTACTGTAAATTGTACCTAAATTGTACCTCATCCCATTTCTGCTTTGCACTATATAGTACTGTACATTAGTACACTGCATAGTATTGTATATTATATGGTAACTCAGTTACGTCTATCCTGCATCGAACATTGTACATATGTCCATACTGAACACTGTGACCTCATTTTCTACTTTTCTACTTCTAAATTACATGCTATACTATGTTATTTGATACTATCTTGTCTAGCACAGTCTCTGGAGCGTAACAGTAAGAAGCATTTTGTATGAAAGTATTCTGTACTTCTGTATGACAACTATTAAAGAAACTTGAAACTTGCTCAAGGACACATTGACACGCTGCCTGGGAGGAGCAGGAATCGAACCGGGAACCTCCAGATTGCCAGACGACTGCTCTACCTCCTGTGCCACTGTCGCCCCTACCATTTTAATATCATTTTAAAATCACCACATGGAAAAGGAAACAATGTCCTGTACAATCCTTAATGAGCTGCGTCTGGAGGGAAGGCTCTGTGATGTGGTTATTAAAGTCAACAGCACTGAGTTGAATGCCCACAAGGCCCTCCTGTGTGACTGCAGTGACTATTTCAGGTAAGTTTAGCTTGGTTCAGGTTAGCTTGGTTCAGGTTAGCTTGGTTCAGCTTAGCTTGGTTCAGGTTAGTTTGGTTCAGGTTAGCTTGGTTAGTAAACAGATACCATACTGTACTTTTACTGTAAACATATACTATACTGTACTTCTACTGTACAAATATACTATACTGCACTTCTACTGTAAACAGATAATATACTGTACTTATACTGTAAACAGATACTATACTGTACTTCTACTGTAAACAGATAATATACTGTACTTCTACTGTAAAAATATACTATACTGCACTTCTAATGTAAACAGATAATATACTGTACTTCTACTGTAAACAGATACTATATTGTACTTCTACTGTAAACAGATACTATACTGTACTTCTACTGTAAACATATAATATACTGTACTTCTACTGTAAACAGATAATATACTGTACTTCTACTGTAAAAAGATACTATACTTCTACTGTGCTAAGACCCTATACTTCTACAGTGTATGAAAGTATTCTGTACTTCTGTATGACAACTATTAAAGAAACTTGAAACTTGAAACCTGAACATATATTACTACACAGGACAGAATGTTGCTTACTGTTTACTCATCAGATATCTCTATACTCTGCGTCCCACAGAGCCCTCTTCACTCGCTGGAGCGACTCAGAGCAACTCGTCTACACTATCCCTGGGGTGTCCCCGGGTATGATGCAGCTCATCATAGAGTACGCCTACACACGCTTTGTGCTGGTGACAGCAGAGAATGTGGAAGAGCTTCTGGTGGCTGCAGACCAGCTTCGCGTCACTGGCATAGTAGGAGCGTGCTCTGACTTCCTAGAAGGCCAGCTGTCTCTGGAAAACTGTGTCGGCATCTGGAGGTTTGTGGACATCTACTGCTGCCCTGACCTGAGGCGCAAGGCCCATCTCCTCATCGTGTGCCACTTTGAGGAGATGTTGCACGTCTCACAGGAGTTTGTGGAGCTGTCCCTGCAGCAACTGGTGGACATCATCGAGAGGGATGATCTGAACGTGAAGAGCGAGGAGACGGTGTTCGAGGCTGTCCTCCGTTGGATCGACCACTCCCGTGAGGAGCGTAAAACACACATCCCTTTGCTGCTGCCCAAGGTAACTAATTATATTACTGTGCATTACATTAAAACAACACTAGGTTCCCTAGTACAGTGGTTCTCAAACATTTGGGTCCAAACTGTTCCCTAGCAACAGAAACCGTCTACAACCGATGTCTAAGTTGTACCCGCTGTCTGCTTGTCTCTTCCCAGGTTCGCATGGGCTTGATGAGGCCTGACTACTTGCTGAACAACGTCCAGAACAACCCTGTGGTGAGGGACAGCCACGACTGCAGGCCCCTCATCCTCAGCGTCCTGAACCCCCCTGGCTCCGACAGGCTCCCAAACCCCCTGATGCGTCCACGCCGGCCCCAGGAGGTCCTATTGGCCATCGGAGGCCGGAGTCAGTCTAATCATTACGGCAGCATGACCATGGAGGCTTACGATATCCGAGCCGGCGGATGGATGGACGTGAGCATTGAGGGGGAGAGTCCCCGGTGGTGCCACGGCACCGCTTATCTCCATGGTCTGGTCTATTGTGTCGGTGGCTTCGAGGAGGGCATAAAGGCTCACAGCAGTGTGAGCAGGTTCAACCCCGTCACTCGCAGCTGGCTGCAGGCGGCTTCCATGCACTCATGCCGCTGTTACATCAGCGTGGTCACGTTGGGAGGCTGTATCTACGCCATGGGAGGGTGGGACAGAGGCGCGGTACTGAACACCGCCGAGCGCTACGAGCCTGAAACCAACCAGTGGACAGTGATCTCACCCATGCTGGAGCACAGGAGCCGCGCCGGGGCAGCAGCCCTCCAGGGCAAGGTGGGTGGAACTGAGGGACACAGGGTGCTAGATGAACACAAGGAACGTTAGATCAGAAATCATAAATGTCTTTATTGCCAAGTAAGCTTGCACATACAAAAGATGTGTCTGGGTCCTTTGGTGCATCAACATTAACAGACAATTAAAGTAGAATGAAATCAAATGGAATATATAAACTAAATTAGAATATTCTTTCTTATTACAGGTTTACATCTGTGGTGGCTTCAACTGGGCGGGGTGTCAGCGCACAGCTGAGTGCTACAGCCCAGAGACTAACCAGTGGACTCTGATCGCCCCCATGAGCAACAGGCGTTGCGGAGTGGGAGTCGCTGCATACAGAGGACAAGTCTATGCGGTAGGTGCACACAGAGACAAATGCTTTATACTAGATATTTTATAGATATGTATCATTTGACTTTCAATGCTTCTGTGATGCCCTCATTTCCCTAAATGAGTGTCTGCCTGCCTTAACCACACACTAAAACATTCCTCTCATGTGTCCTGTCCTCAGGTGGGAGGGTGGAACCGTGGAAACGACCTGCGTAGCGCGGAGGCCTACAGCCCCTTGACTGACTCCTGGAGCGCCCTGCCCGCCATGCTCACCCCCCGCAGCTGCTTTGGCATCGCGGTGCTGGACGACCTGCTCTTCGTGGTCGGAGGCTTTAATGACTTCAGCACCATCTCCAACGTGGAGCGCTACGACCAGAGCAGCGACAAGTGGACTGTAGCCGAGGACATGAAGATCCGGCGCAGTTACCTAAGCTGCTGCATAATGCATGGCCTGCCATTTAATATGAGCCAGTACGCTGCTCCCCGTGGAGGAGGAGGAGGAGGAGCAGGAGGAGGAAGAGCAGGAGGAGGAGGAGGATGATGATTAGGAGGAGAAGGAGGAGGAGCAGGAGGAGCAGGAGGAGGAGCAGGAAGAGGAGGATGATTAGGAGGAACAGGAGCAGGAGGAGGAGGAGCAGGAGCAGGATGAAGAGCAGGAGGAGGATTAGGAGGAGGAGGAGGAGCAGGAGGAGGATTAGGAGGAGGAGGAAGATGATTAGGAGCAGGAGGAGCAGGAGGAGGATGAGGAGGAATATGAGGAAGAGGAGGAGGAGGAGCAGGAGGATTAGGAGCAGGAGGAGGAGGAGGAGGAAGAGGAGGAATATGAGGAAGATGAGGATTAGGAGGAGGAGGAGGAGGAAGATGAGGAGGAGGAGGAAGAGGAGGATTAGGAAGAGGAGGATTAGGAGCAGGAGGAGAGGGAGGAGGAAGAGGAGGATTAGGAGCAGGAGGAGGAGGAGGAAGAGGATGATTAGGAGGAGGAAGAGGAAGATGAGGAAGAGGAAGATGAGGAAGAGTAGGAGGATGAGGAGGAGGAGGAGGAGGAAGAGGAGGAGCAGGATGTTTAAGAGCAGGAGGAGGAAGAGGAGGAAGAGTAGGAGGAGGAGGATTAGGAGGAGGAGGAGGAGGAGGAGGAATAGGAGGAGGAGGAAGAGGAGGAGGAGGCAGCAGGGGATCCATCTAAGAACCTTAAACATTTATTAGACCAAAATAAATCCTAAGAAATTTATAAATTTCTTTCTTCTAGTAATTCAGACAATATCGGTTTTTAGTTTGTGTAATGCAGTGTTTCTCAAAGTGTGGGGCGCACCCCCCAGGGGGGGCGCAGAGGCATGACAGGGGGGGCCTTGAGATATGTCAAAAACAGAGCGACAGCTGATGAGCTTTTCAAAATTATTGACAGTTACCTGACAGAACATGGACTGAAATGGGAGAACTGTGTGGGCTTTTGCTCTGACGGTGCGCAGGCCATGGCAGGGAAAAGGAGGGGGCTACAGGCGCTCATCAAGGGGGTCTCGCCAAACGCGCAATGGACGCACTGTAAATTCACAGAGAGGCGCCAGCGTCAAGACAGCTTAGCCCTGAGCTGAATGAGGTTTTGACAGAAGTTATAAACGTGGTAAATTTCATCAAAACCCGACCCCTGAAAGCGCGCCTGTTCTCTGCGCTGTGTGAGGAGATGGGAGCTGGCCATTCTGCAGTGCTGTTTCACAGCGAGGCAAGGTGGCTCTCGCGAGGGAAGGTGTTGTCAATTTTGGTGTATATATTGGTGTTATTTCAAAAAATTTAGACATGGCCCATTTCATGACTATTTTGTTGGGGCGAGGGGGGGGGCCCAAAATATTTTGGTCCGCCAAAGGGGGGCCTGACAGAAAACGTTTGAGAAGCACTGCATTAGCCCATGAAGAGGGTTCCCTGAGTAGGAAGGACACGGGGGGGATGAGGGGGGGGACTAGGCCGGAGGTTCCAACAACATGCCAAAGCTCCAGCTTATCCTCCACCGTCTGCCGGACACCCAGAGGGAGTGGATGTTGTTTAGCCAAGAGCTTTCCACAGCCACAGAGCCAGGAGGGAAGAGCTTTCCACAGCCACAGAGCCAGGAGGGAAGGTTTAGGTGGTGTGTGTGGGGGAGGGGGGGGGTCTTCTGGTCAGAAATGTTATGGATGACCTTCCCCGCTGGTCAGAGGGACACCAGAGGGAGCTCCACAAACAACCACGTTCAACCCAGATTCGGCTCAAATAAGGGACTAAACACAGTTTAGCAATTATGCCACAACAATGTGGAACGCCCTACCCAAAGCCGTAAAATAATGTGAATCCCTACCCACCGTCAAAACAGCTCTCAAAGAACACCTATGGGAGGCCGCAATTCGAAACTGGCCCCGGTAAATGTCCAACCCCCTCCAATGTACAGTTTCTTCCCCATCAAATGTATATACTTTCTTTTAGGCTCTCTGTTAAACAGTACTGTATATTTGTATATCTTGTATGTCATAAATGTAACAGTACTGTATATATCTGTATGCCGTGTATGTCATAAATGTGGGGACATTAACGTGTGTTGTCGGGCCTTACAAATAAATTTGATTTGACTTGATTTGGTTTATGTCAAGATTAATTGAAAATGGGGGACCCTGATGTAAACAAGACGAAAGTCTTTCTCTGGTCTGCATCCCCTTAACAATTGTGTGTATTGAGCCGTACTGTATTGTACCCATTCTGCAATCTGTTAATAAAGTTTTCAATCAATCAATCAATCAATACAGCTACCTTGCTGGTCAGAGAAATCCTTCTGCATTAACCCTTTCACTGCCGCACTACCAAACGGTTAACCCTTTTTC
>NW_028174467.1:0-22365 GCF_963971535.1 Notolepis coatsorum | reverse complement strand
TCACAGAACTTCCTCCAACTACTCTTTTTAGCATCTTTAATAACTCTTCGTGCTACTCCCCTTAACCTCTTATATTCTGCTGACTGGCACAACCCTGGATACCGTCTCACCCTCTTGTATGCTTTATTCCTATTCCTTACAGCTACGTCACATTCTTTATTCCACCAGGGAACCATCCTTCTAGCTCTGGGTTCC
This sequence comes from Notolepis coatsorum, assembly GCF_963971535.1. Taxonomy (NCBI): domain Eukaryota; kingdom Metazoa; phylum Chordata; class Actinopteri; order Aulopiformes; family Paralepididae; genus Notolepis; species Notolepis coatsorum. The sequence goes on along the minus strand of NW_028174467.1, from coordinate 22,170 downwards.
TCCTTCATAGGGATTGTGCCCTGCGCTGCCCTATGTATCATCTCACTAAGAGAAGCATTCCACTCGTCTACACTCCCCTCAGAGTCAATCTCTCCTACCCACTTTCGGGCCGCCTCCAAGAACTCTTCCCAATTAGCTTTAGAAAAATTATACCTGGGCACCCTCTCCTCGATTTCTATTATCAGATCCCTTCCAAATTTGCACAGAATAGGACAGTGGTCGCTTCCCATAGTATTACTATCCAGCGCTTCCCACTCTCCAACCCTAGCCAAACCCGAGGAGGCAAAACACAAATCTATGTGACTGCAAGTATTCCTTGTGACATCAAACCTAGTCGGTCTATCATCATTTATCATAACTAGCTCATGCTTATCCAGGATCTCCTCAACCACGACTCCATTACTGTCCTTACTATTGCTTCCCCACAATGGGTTACGAGCATTAAAATCACCGACCCATATAACTGGACCTCTCACCTTCTGCATAATTTCATCAAATTCAGGCAAAATAAGTTGTTTACACGGATTATATAAATTAAGCACCGTTATGGGACTATGGCTCTGATTACTCCAAACTTCCACTGCCACACACTCAAGGTTAGATGTTATGTCCAATGCCCTATACTGGATCCCTTCTCTAACGAAAGTTGCACACCCTCCGCCTCTTCTACCAACTCTGTCTTTTCTTAAACACTCATATCCTGGAATAACAAACTCAAGGCTAGGTTTCAGCCACGTCTCCTGAATGCAAATTAACTCAGGTTTCACTATGACTTCCTCCACAAATCTTTTTAACTCCTGTCCATTAGCGATCAGGCTCCGGGCATTCCACTGAAGAATACAGAACATCAGTGATCTAATCCTCTTTCTTCTTCCTCCATACTGCTGTCCCCCTCACTCTCCCTGTCTGTCGTCCGCCCCCTGCCTATCTGCCCACTTTTCTTCCCATTCTCCTTTGCCCCTAGTGCACACGACTGTTCACCCCCACTTTTCTTCTCATTCTCCTTCTTCTCCCTCTCCTTTGCCCCTCCACTCCTGCATATCTGCCATTCAACCCCACTTTTCCTCTCCTTCCCCTTTGCCCCCAGTGCAGCACCCTTGCCCGGCCGCTGCCCACCCTCACCCAGCACCCCACTCTCCTTCAGTACAGTATGGATTTCTTCTCCCCTTATCCCTACCCCCAAAAACCTCCCAGCTGCATTAGCCACCGTTTGACAGACGTTAGACTTTGATTCACTGCCCTTCACTCCCGCCACCACCTCTACCACCTCATCCTGAGACCTTCTGAGAGAATTGTTGAATATATACTGTACACAAATGTTCTAGAATGGTCTATTATGACATCATACTGTGACATCACAAATGTTCTAGAATGTTTGATTATGACATCATACTGTGATCTCAAATGTTCTAGAATGTTCTATTATGAAATCATACTGTGCCATCACACCGGAACATGTTTGAGTTGAATAATATAAATAATATGTTGACATTAAAAAAGAACAAATAAAATGATAAAAAAACGACATAAAACAATGATACAAATTATAATAAAATATTTAAGTAAAATGTATAGAAATAAAGAAAAATAAGACAATGAAATAAAGATAATAATTCATTTAAAAGCTATTTTAAAAAGGTAGGTTTTGAGCAGTGCCAACCGAGTCTGCTGTCCTAACAGACTTGGGGTCTGGAGGGTAAGCACTTATTCCCTCCGCCCTGAACATTTATGGAGATGTATGGGCCTTTTAAGTCAGTGATAAAAGTGTCTTTCAAGGATAAGTGAGCTTCTGCACTGATTATTATAGTTCAATATTCAATATTTGATCACCAAAACCCCCCAAAAAGCATAAAAAGGCCCCTCCCCGCCCAAAAAGGGCCCCCAAAAATAGCACAGGCCCAGTGCCCTTTTCAGCCTTTGAGCACCTGCCCCTCTAAAGTCCTGTGCACGTCCCTGGTCATACTAACTCATTGGCAGAGGTAGCGGGTGGAAGTCGATGGGTGGGGATTTGGACGTTATGGACAGCGACTCCTACAGGTCGGTTGGGGGACGCCTGCACAGCAGAGACAGGAAGTGGTGGGGGCAGCGTGAGCCTCCCACACGTTACACCTCGCCACTGAGAGTCCGCGCTGGCAGGTGAAAAGATGCAACAGGCTGCCTCCTCGTGTATCGGAGGGGACACGTGATGCAAGGCTTCTATCCTCCCTACCAGTGGGGGGCATAGTCGAGCAACGTTCAAGACAGGGGAGGGAGAATTGGAAACTCGAAATTGGGATGGGAGAAAAATAGAAAATAAGGAGAAAAAGTGGATAAAAAAATATATAAATGTTTTGACATCTGTATCACACATTTTGGTCGTGTGCTAGCCTAGCAGCTTTCTGGTCCTCCATATTTGAGCTCTACTCAGAGGAGCTAGCTTGCAGGTCGGATACTTGAACCCTTTCACTGCCACAAAACAGCCGGTTAACCCTTTCACTGTGACAATACAGAAGGTTAGCCCTTTACTATCACACAACCGACGGCGATGCTCCATCATTAGCATCATTAGCTGTCGTGTGGCAGTGAAAGGGTTAACCATGTCATTTTCTGGGACTTGTTGGTGTTCTCTCTCGGGGGATTCTGATCTACCAGAAGCACAGCTGAACTGTATTGCCATTAGCTTACTCCTCCCTTCTAGCAAGGCGTCTCATTCTTCTGAACTGGAAAAATTATCGTCCTCCGTCAGGTGGATTTGTGATGTTATGTATTGTTTAAAAGTGGAAAAGATCAAATACACATTGCGGGGATCAAGTGGAAAGTTTGATGTGGTGCGGCAGCCCTTTATTCCTCAGGTGGAACGGTTGACTATGTCTCTCATCTCCTGAGATAATGACTCTGAATTGTATTGTAACGGTTTTGTATTGAAGTGCTCTGTGAACTGTTTTTATGTTTTCTTGGTTTTGTTTTGTGTGTGCTTATGTTTGATACGTCTGTAATGTCTACTGTAACGTCTAAAACTTGAAAAACACAATGACTAAAAAATAAATATATAAAAAACATAACAATCTTACATTGTAAAAATACTGTTAATTGTTTGACATGCATGCAAATAAAGCACATTTGAATTGAATAGAGAGAGAGAGAGTACAGTATAGTATATTTTTACATTATATGTACAGTATAGTATCTGTTTACAGTATAAGTACAGTATAATATATGTTTACAGTAGAAGTACATGTACAGTATAGTATCTGTTTACAGTAGAAGTACAGTATAGTATATTTTTACAGTAGACGTACAGTATAGTATCTGTGTACAGTAGAAGTACAGTATAGTATCTGTTTACAGTAAAAGTACAGTATGGTATCTGTTTACTAACCTGAACCAATCTAACCTGAACCAAGCTAACCCGAACCAAGCTAAACTTACCTGAAATAGTCACTGCAGTCACACAGGAGGGCCTTGTGGGCATTAAACTCAGTGCTGTTGACTTTAATAACCACATCACAGAGCCTTCCCTCCAGAGGCAGCTCATTAAGGATTGTACAGGACATTGTTTCCTTTTCCATGTGGGGACTTTAAATTGTATCTACAGAATATATTCAAGCTTACAGACAAGTAGCCGGAAACAACAAGTGATATCTTCACTTGGTCTTCTGAGATATGAGATCTTCTTCTTCTTCTTATTTGAATTTCCGGCAGTGTAGACGCATCGTGGCGTATTACTGCCCTCCGCAATTCTTTTTATGGGCTTTTCTTCTTCTCCTTCTTCTCCTTCTTCTGGACCCCGTCATCAACTACATTGTCCATTGGAGTGCAGCTAATGCTGCTACTTCCTGTCTGGGCCCCCCTCCACGGGACCCTCCTTGCACCCTGCGATCTTATTCTTGGCTGCTTTGTCCCTCTCAGCCCCCAATTCGCTATACACCTCCTCCCAGCCCAGACCTTCCAATCCCAGATGTTGAACCGCTATCCTAACAATCATCTTCACCATCGCTGTTTTACCCTTAGCCTCTGCCATACCAGTAACTACCCCTGCCACGAAGGCCACAATACCTAATTTCTCCTCCCTTCCCCTCCCTCTTTCCACCTGCTCTACCCTCTCTGCCACATGCCCTCCTTCCACCCCCTGCACCCTTTCTTGGCTGCCCTGTCCTACCCTGCTAACCGCCTCAGCATACGACAACTTACCCTCCCTTCTCACTCTCCGAACCGCGACCTCCTTCTTCATCACCTCACACCCCCTAAACGCTACACTATGCTCCCCACCACAACTACAGCACTTCGGCTTCACTCCCTCTCCACACTTCCCATATTCATGTTCCCCGCCACACCTAGCGCACCTCAGCCCCTTCCTACACGTGGTAGCTATATGGCCAAACTCCTGGCACCTATAGCACCTAAGAGGATTCTGGACAAATGCCCTAACCCTATACATCCTACGCCCTACAAACACCTCCCTAGGAACAACCCCACCCTCAAACGTAATCACTACCGTCTCCGTCACTGCCCTCTCTGCTCCCCTCTTCATCCTTTCTGCACTCTTAACTATGCCATTACGCCCGTTCTCCTTTAGCTTTTCCACCAGCTGCTCTACTGTAACCTCGACCGGTACCCCAGCTATCACCCCCTTACATCCCCCCTCCCCTACTCTCGCCACCCTACTTATACCCACCCCACCAATGCTCCACATCTTCCTAGCCCTCTCCACCTGCCCCTCACTACCACACCCTACAGCCAGATTCCCATCCCACAAAACTCTCTCGTACTTTACCTCACCTAATTGCTCGGCAATGAGTTTGGGCAACTCAAGCCTACCTACTTTCCCCACTCCCCTCTCCCCCTCAAGCCTGACCACTATATGAATCACTTCCTCTTTTGCCACATAATTTCCAGCACCCTCTTCTCCCGGCCCACTTGAGCTATCGTCCATCGCTTTCTTCCTCTTCACCCCTTCTTCCCCACTCTCCTCCCCCCTACTCTCCACGTCACCACCAGACCCCTTACCCTTGCCCTGGCTACTCTCACCCCCATCGCTGTCGTTCCTCTCCGTCTGTTTCTTCCTCTTCTTCACCACCGTTATCCACCCCTCTTTCTCAACCTCTTCTTTCTCACTCTCCTCCCCACTATACTCCATTCTGTCACCCCCCGACTCCTTCTCTTTGCCATTCTTACCCCTATCGCTATCTTCCTCGCCCTTCTCACACCATTTACTTCCATCACCATCCTCCCAATACCCTGGACAGCCTCTCACAGGCCGGGGCCACCAATCGCGAGGTCTTCCCTGTTCCCGATCCTCCATAACTACTCTGTTCGCCTCCCACCACCGACTACTACTCCCACCCCCTGTTCTGCACAGTTCCGACGGACGCATACGCCGCCACTCTGCGCACCTCTCAAAATCCATCTTCTTTGAATATATACTGTACACAAATGTTCTAGAATGGTCTATTATGACATCATACTGTGACATCACAAATGTTCTAGAATGTTTGATTATGACATCATACTGTGATCTCAAATGTTCTAGAATGTTCTATTATGACATCATACTGTGATCTCAAATGTTCTAGAATGTTCTATTATGACATCATACTGTGCCATCACACCGGAACATGTTTGAGTTGAATAATATAAATAATATGTTGACATTAAAAAAGAACAAATAAAATGATAAAAAAAAACATAAAACAACGATACAAATTATAATAAAATATTTAAGTAAAATGTATAGAAATAAAGAAAAATAAGACAATGAAATAAAGATAATAATTCATTTAAAAGCTATTTTAAAAAGGTACGTTTTGAGCAGTGCCAACCGAGTCTGCTGTCCTAACAGACTTGGGGTCTGGAGGGTAAGCACTTATTCTGTCCGCCCTGAACATTTATGGAGATGTATGGGCCTTTTAAGTCAGTGATAAAAGTGTCTTTCAAGGATAAGTGAGCTTCTGCACTGATTATTATAGTTCAATATTCAATATTTGATCACCAAAACCCCCCAAAAAGCATAAAAAGGCCCCTCCCCGCCCAAAAAGGGCCCCCAAAAATAGCACAGGCCCAGTGCCCTTTGCAGCCTTTGAGCACCTGCCCCTCTAAAGTCCTGTGCACGTCCCTGGTCATACTAACTCATTGGCAGAGGTAGTGGGTGGAAGTCGATGGGTGGGGATTTGGACGTTATGGACAGCGACTCCTACAGGTCGGTTGGGGGACGCCTGCACAGCAGAGACAGGAAGTGGCGGGGGCAGCGTGAGCCTCCCACACGTTACACCTCGCCACTGAGAGTCCGCGCTGGCAGGTGAAAAGATGCAACAGGCTGCCTCCTCGTGTATCGGAGGGGACGCGTGATGCAAGGATTCTATCCTCCCTACCAGTGGGGGGCATAGTCGAGCAACGTTCAAGACAGGGGAGGGAGAATTGGAAACTCGAAATTGGGATGGGAGAAAAATAGAAAATAAGGAGAAAAAGTGGATAAAAAAATATATAAATGTTTTGACATCTGTATCACACATTTTGGTCGTGTGCTAGCCTAGCAGCTTTCTGGTCCTCCATATTTGAGCTCTACTCAGAGGAGCTAGCTTGCAGGTCGGATACTTGAACCCTTTCACTGCCACACAACAGCCGGTTAATCCTTTCACTGTGACAATACAGAAGGTTAGCCCTTTACTATCACACAACCGACGGCGATGCTCCATCATTAGCATCATTAGCTGTCGTGTGGCAGTGAAAGGGTTAACCATGTCATTTTCTGGGACTTGTTGGTGTTCTCTCTCGGGGGATTCTGATCTACCAGAAGCACAGCTGAACTGTATTGCCATTAGCTTACTCCTCCCTTCTAGCAAGGCGTCTCGTTCTTCTGAACTGGAAAAATTATCGTCCTCCGTCAGGTGGATTTGTGATGTTATGTATTGTTTAAAAGTGGAAAAGATCAAATACACATTGCGGGGATCAAGTGGAAAGTTTGATGTGGTGCGGCAGCCCTTTATTCCTCAGGTGGAACGGTTGAGAGAGAGAGAGAGAGGAAAAGGAATGGAGAGACAGAGTGAAAGAGATAGAGAGAGCCTGTATGTGTGTGTGTGTGTGTGTGTGTGTGTGTGTGTGTGTGTGTGTGTGTGTGTGTGTGTGTGTGTGTGTGTGTGTGTGTGTGTGTGTGTGTGTGTGTGTGTGTGTGTGTGTGTGTGTGTGTGTGTGTGTGTGAGTGTGTGTGTGTGTGTGAGTGTGTGTACCTGAGGTGTCGTCTTATTGAAGACGTCTCTTCCTTGTATAACTTCAGTCATGAATTTCTTCTTCAGCTGTTGATATTCTACTGATCAGGATGGACTCCAGCTCTGAACTGCAACACACACACACACACACACACACACACACACACACACACACACACACACACACACACACACACACACACACACACACACACACACACACACACACACACACACACACACACACACACACACACACACACACACACACACACACACACACACACATACATACACACACACACACACAGACACACACACACACACACACACACACACACACACACACACACACACACACACAGACACACACGCACGCACACACACACACACACACACACACACACACACACACACACACACACACACACACACACACACACACACACACACACACACACACACATACATACACACACACACACACACAGACACACACACACACACACACACACACACACACACACACACACACACACACACACACACACACACACAGACACACACACACACACACACACACACACACACACATACATACACACACACACACACACACAGACACACACACACACACACACACACACACACACACACACACACACACACACACACACACACACACACACACACACACACACACACACACACACACACACACACACACAGACACACACACACACACACAGACACACACACACACACACACAGACACACACACACACACACACACACACACATACACGCACGCACACACACACACACACACACACACACACACACACACACACACACACACACACACACACACACACACACACACACACACACACACACACACACACACACACACACACACACACACACACACACACACACACACACACACACACACACACACAGAAGATAAACACATCCACACACACATACAGGTATGAGATATACACACATGAGTCTGGATGGTGCTAGCTAGGGCGTGTTCAGCTGCCGTACCTCTGGAACCAGGTCTGGATGGTGCTAGCTAGGGCGTGTTCAGCTGCCGTACCTCTGGAACCAGGTCTGGATGGTGCTAGCTAGGGCGTGTTCAGCTGCCGTACCTCTGGAACCAGGTCTGGATGGTGCTAGCTAGGGGGTGCTGAGGATACAGCTGGTTCTCTCTCATGTACAGCAGGACACTGAACAGTCTGTCCTGGTACTCGTCTTGGCGAGGGCACAATCCCTTCTCGATGACCTCATCATAAAGCGCCCACGCCGCTCTGGCGTCCCCATGGAGTATCGCCCCGGCGATGATGTGGCCGTAGTTCTGGGTGGTGGGGGTGGTGGCCTAGGGCAGTGGTTCCCAACCTTTTTTGAGTACTGTACCCCCAAAGCATTTCAAGCCAACCTAAAGTACCCCCTACTACTAATTTGGTCAGTATAATTTACTATCTAACTAGCTGAAAAAAAATATAATATATAGTCTATATATTGTGGCAGACCGGCTGTGTGTAAGTGTGTGTGTATGTGTGTGTGTGTGTGTGTGTGTGTGTGTGTGTGTGTGTGTGTGTGTGTGTGTGTGTGTGTGTGTGTGTGTGTGTGTGTGTGTGTGTGTGTGTGTGTGTGTGTGTGTGTGTGTGTGTGTGTGTGTGTATGACCTGGATAAAGTCACATGGTCACACAGGTTGGCAGTTTATTGAAGTAAAGTTTTAGTTCTGAGGTCTGACATCATCACCTCATTCCCATTGTAACATTAAGTTAACAAAGCACTGAAGACTCAAAACTAAGATAACACAAGATAAGATGAGATGAGATACGATGCGATACGATATGATACAATCAGATGAGATATTCCTTTATTGATCCCCTTGGGTAAATGTGGGTGTCATACAGACCCGGCGCCATGGGCGGGCATTGGGGGGCCTGGCCCGCCCACTGAGTCAGTTGTGCCCACCCTGAAAAAAGAAAAAAAAAATATATAATTTTTTTTCTTTTTTTTTCAATCAAAGTCGACTATCCCAAATGCTTAGTCGGGGACAGCCCTAGTGGGCACTGATGTCAACAACAACACTACTGAAGCTAGCACGGCACTCTGTGAGAATTCGTTTTCTACCCTCAAGAACATATTTACAGAACATCGCCTTAGTATGCTTCATCGACGCAACTAAGGCCAATTTAATTCAGTTGGCATTTGAGAAGGACTTAAAGGACGACTCCACTTTTTTTGGAAATTAGCTTATTTAACATCTTCCCTGGAGTTAGACAAGAAGATGCATACCTTTTTTGTCTCTGTGCGTGCATTTTAGCTTTGGGAATAGACGCTCCGTTAGCATAGCTTAGCTTCATCACTGGAAGTGGGGGAGGACAGTAGCCTTACAGTGCCTTACAGTGTATTGCAAGGTCTGACATTGACCAAACTTGATATGCATGACCTTGGTGGGCTCTAGGTCAACTCCTGAAAAGGGGGTCAATGTCAGACTTTGCAATCAAAGTTAGGGGGCTAATAACCCTTGCCATAATTTCAGTGCGCCCCCTAACTTTTGATTGCAAGGTCTGACATTGACCCCCTTTTCAGGAGTTGACCTAGAGCCCACCAAGGTCATGCATATCAAGTTTGGTCAATGTCAGACCTTGCAATACACTGTAAGGCACTGTAAGGCTACTGTCCTCCCCCACTTCCAGTGATGAAGCTAAGCTATGCTAACGGAGTGTCTATTCCCAAAGCTAAAATGCACGCACAGAGACAAAAAAGGTATGCATCTTCTTGTCTAACTCCAGGGAAGATGTTAAATAAGCTAATTTCCAAAAAAAGTGGAGTCGTCCTTTAACAAAAAAGTTCAGGAATGAGTGGAGGGGCAGTGTTTTAAAGGATAACTCCACTTTTTTTTTAAATTAGCTTATTTAACATCTTCCCTGGAGTTAGACAAGAAGATGCATACCTTTTTTGTCTCTGTGCGTGCATTTTAGCTTTGGGAATAGACGCTCCGTTAGCATAGCTTAGCTTCATCACTGGAAGTGGGGGAGGACAGTAGCCTTACAGTGCCTTACAGTGTATTGCAAGGTCTGACATTGACCAAACTTGATATGCATGACCTTGGTGGGCTCTAGGTCAACTCCTGAAAAGGGGGTCAATGTCAGACCTTGCAATCAAAAGTTAGGGGCGCACTGAAATTATGGCAAGGGTTATTAGCCCCCTAACTTTTGATTGCAAAGTCTGACATTGACCCCCTTTTCAGGAGTTGACCTAGAGCCCACCAAGGTCATGCATATCAAGTTTGGTCAATGTCAGACCTTGCAATACACTGTAAGGCACTGTAAGGCTACTGTCCTCCCCCACTTCCAGTGATGAAGCTAAGCTATGCTAACGGAGCGTCTATTCCCAAAGCTAAAATGCACGCACAGAGACAAAAAAGGTATGCATCTTCTTGTCTAACTCCAGGGAAGATGTTAAATAAGCTAATTTAAAAAAAAAGTGGAGTTATCCTTTAAGAAGATTTCACTCGGTCCCCAAACGCCGCCTGCCGCTCTACTAATGCTCCTGATCCTGACTAATGATCTAATGATTCCTGTGGAGGAATTTTGTTTGCTTTTTTATGCACTTTATTTTTGTCCGTTCAGTTCAGTTTGTCAGTGAATTCAGAAGTGTTGAATAAATGGAGACTTTTCAAAGATATAGAATAGAATAGAATAGAAATGTATTATCCTGAGGGAAATTTGACACTCCAAATCACTCAACATTAAACATTTACAGAACAAGTCACGAATAAGAATAACAAAACAAATGGCCTAAGAATAGAATAAAATGAAATAGAATAAAAATAGAATAAAAGATACAGTAAATAAATACAGTAAAAATATACTGAAGTCTACAGTAGGTGTAATATTGCAGGTCTGTTTAAAAAGTAAGAGTCCAGGAAGGTGGTAACTGTCACTCTGTGCTCAGTGATGCAGTGAGGCACAGTGATGCATTGTATAGTCTGATGGCTGTCGGAATGAAGGACTTCCTGTGCCGTTCAGTGCTGCATTTAGGTAGTGTGAGCCTATAACAATACATGCTCCTCCTGTCAGCCAAGTCTGTGTATAGTGGGTGGGAGGGGTTTTCCCTGATGGCCTGGAGCTTAGCAAGGCTCCTCCTCTCCGCCACCCTCGCTAGGGCATCCAGCTACACCCTAACCACGCTACTGGCCTTCCTGACCATCTTATCCAGCCTGTTTGTGTCCCCTGCTCTCAGTCCGCTGCCCCAGCAGGTCTGTTATATATATATATCCGTTCAGTCTGTTTTTGTATAAGTGAATGTTCTTAAGATAGAGAAATTAGATTTTTCAATTGCCTCTCTGCTGTTTAGTTCAGCACCGTGGGCAACGCCAAGCAAGCCACAGCGCCGTTGTCCCAGCTGAAACGTATAAAAGGGAACCTGTGTTGAAAAACCATTGTGCCCCCCCGAGAACATTTTATGCCCCCCCACTAATTTGTTTCTGCAGCCTGGTCAGCAGCATGGGGGAGGGGAGGTATAGGTATGGGCAGGGTAATAGCAGAAAGACATAAATATAGAATTAGATCTGAATATAAAAAGATGTAAATGGGGTGGTTTCATGCTATTATTCGAAAGCATGTCGCCACAGAGGAAACACATTGGCTGTGGTTGCTCTGTAGTTGTGTCAGTAAATCCAGAGAGCACATAATGTTCACCAAACTGACGATTCATCCTTTAACTTTAACCAGATACTTTAGCCTGGCAAAACACCTAGTGTTTTTTTTGTGTTATCATTGACTCCCATGTTAAAACGCAGATTTTTAATCTGCACTCATTCATTCAATTGCCGCTGTAATTATCAAATAAACGCTATTTTCGTAACACCAGGAGCCTGTTGCTCTCCCATGAGTCCGTTACCGGATTAAGACACACGGTGGCGCAGTTGCACTATGGCTGCACTATGGCTGGTGTAGGCAGTCAAAGCACCGGGCCGTTGTGCTTCCATTGGTCCAGGCGGTGATGTGAGCAGCTTGCAGCCATGTGTGAGTGCTCTGGGGAGGGGGGGGGGGGGGGGGGGTGCGCGGAGAGAGAGAAGCGATTGGAGGACTTCTTTCTTCCTCACACACAGCGGCTGAGCTGTGCCGGGGTGCGTGTAGCTTATTGCCAGCGTAATAGTGCAAGAATGCTTCCGCATTCGTCACCGACGCCCATGTGACCGTGGCAGCGCGAGAGAGCGGCAGTGCGGAAATAGGCTGTCTATTGCCATTCTCTAAGACAAACTCTAACCTTAACCAGCTCCTTAACAGCGCCTAAACTTAACCCTTCTAACCTTAACCAACTCCGAAACAATGCCTAACCTTAACCTTAACCTTAACCATGCCTAACCTTAACCGGTGAAAGAATACACGTTAAAAAAATAAAAATACAAAAAATTGAAGGGATTCAAACTTGTCACCAACCTGCAGGACCGCAGGACCGCAGCGCTGCCAGGTGAGCTAAGCTTGGAATGAAAATTATCTGGGATTACGGCTACATAATGCCGCAAGCTCTGCCGCTCCGCTCTGCGGCTCCCGCGCCTGCCGCGGGGCGTGTCACAGCCAATCAGGGAAAACGCGGAAGCACTCGGGCGTACTCTTCCGCTGGCAATAAGCAATAAGCTGCCGGCGTGGAGTCTGCCTCGCGCGGCTTTGCTCTCACAGACTGACGAGCAAATAGCAGAGGAGGGCTGGTCCTTCAGCAAACGGCGGTCTGCTCTTCAGAATTTACCGGGAGAAATGTTTACTGTACCCCCGCTGACATAATAAGCAATAATCGGTGCTTACTAACGTTATTAGTTACGCTATTTCTGACCGAATTAGTCATTCATTTGTAAATATGAAAACATATTCTTTTTCACACGGACTCTGTGCATGTTTTCGACGCTGAACACGTGTATAAATGTGAACTAAATGCAGATGTCTGCGTTTTTTTTGTCATAAAAAGGGATTTAATATCAAACAAATCGGAATATAAGTGGTTAAGATTTGGAAATAGTTGTAATCTTTTACATATATATTGAGGTTAGGATGTTAGGGCACTTCCTAAAAAGATTTTTTTTTTAATATTAAATATTAAGAATTATATGGCCTTGAACTTGATGCAAACATTTCATGCTTACGAATACAACTCTGCAAAGTCGTTAGGGGGGCATAAGGGGGTTAAAGTGAATCATTATATTACTACAGTATCTGGTTAAAGTGAATCATTATTATTACAGTATCTGGTTAACCCTTGTGCCTTGTTAACACTTTAATCGCCAAAAACGCTGGGCAGCGCCTTCCCCGCCATGCTCATTCTGCCGAAGACACTGGGCAGCGTCTTTGATATCAATATTTCAAAAATCTGTGATCGAAATCATATTTCTCCCCCGGAGACATGATATGTACTGTTGAGCCCCTCTCAATTCTCCAACGGTTCAAGAGCGCCATCTGGTGGCCCATCGGCGGATCGCCCAAACAGGAAGTGATGTGGATGAAGTGGTGCTCACCCATATTTCGTCCGGGCACTCGCTATCGTTAGCGGGACTCCATGTTGACACACTGGATAGTGATCCGTTACCAATAACTCGATAAACAACATGATTTGGACGTATATACTATTATACAACCTGGAAATGGATCGGATATTTCTACATCCCATAATAGGAATATTTCAGTTCCACGCTCATCGTCCAGCGGCGCGAGGAAGATATGGTAAGATCCAGCGTTATTTTTCAATGTGTTCGATACTAACTGCTCTAATGATCATATCACCCACACTAGATGAATGATCTAACGTTGGCCACGGAATTATAAACGACCCCCCGCCCATCCGGTCAACATCAGATCATACTTAGTAACTCCTAGAAGCACGTCCAGTTGATGATGATGATGATGATGAATGATTTTATTTCAGTCTTCTTTTACAAAGCATAGTAGTAGAATATTAAAATAAAAATAAAAAATTACCGAAAAGGTGTAGGCTGAAGCCGAGGCTTATAATTGCCTACCCTTTTTTACATTACATTATTTACACACAAAAAATAATACAAAAAAGAAACATAATTCAGTAAATCATTTTGCAAAAACAAAAGGTTACAAAAGTTTCATAGTTTTATGTACAAAACATATACACACTTTATTTATATATATATATATATATATATATATTATATATCTCTTTTTTTCTTTTTCTCCTATTGTGCATACTGCTTAGTATACATACATACATACATGATATTCCTATTGTAGATATAGCTAACTGTTTTGGAACCTGTTCCTTCTTCTTTTCATGTCTATTGTCAGCTTAAACTGAACAGTGGTTTCTCTCCTGTATGAGTTCTCATGTGTGTCTTCAGATTTACACACACACAACACACCGATAGACATATTGTGTAAAACCAAACAGAATATACCCATTTTGCAAAAAAAAATTTAAATTTAACATCAACACAACCAAATTAAATCAACATAAATAAACCCATTTTGTCTATCAATCAGTCGAACTACATATTTAGGTTCATTAATTTACACACACACACACACACACCCACACACACACTTATATAATGTATTATACTTCTATATACTATCTAATTTCTATTTGATTATAATATAACTAAATCATATAACTAAATCATACTATTTATTCTACACCATATTGGTACAGTATTATACAATATTTTAATATATTATTATTCTATGTTACGCTGCTATATACTATATTACTATACTCATACTGGCCTACACTACAACTCTATGCTACGTCATCCTGACACGCTAAACTGCAATATTATACTAAACTGTGCTATACTGTCTATGTATCTTTTCTTTGCACAACCTTTTGAAGTGAAATATATTATTGGAACTCTTTTCATCGTTCTGCAAGGAGTTCCATAGTTTGATACCTATAACTGAGGTGCACCTTTGTTTTAAGGTTGTTCGTGCAAATTGGTGTTTAAAATTTAATTTCCTTCTGCTGTCATCTGGACAGGGAACGAACAACCTCTGTATATTTGCTGGTAATACTCTGCATTTTGCTCTAAACAAAACTAATAAAGTCTGTATTTCAGCTAACTCTTTAAGTTTCAATAGTCTGGATTTAATAAATAATTCGTTGGTATGTTCTCTTGAATCTACATTGTGAACTATTCTTACTGCTCTCTTCTGTAATATAAATAATGGCTTTATGTTGCTTTCATACGTGTTACCCCACACTTCCACACAGTAACTCAAATATGGTAGGATGAGTGAACAATATAATATTCGCATAGAATTATAATCAAGCACATTCTTTGCCTTGTTCAAAACAAAAACACTCTTGGCTACCTTATTTTTTATGTACATTATATGTGGCTTCCATGTCAATTTCTCATCCAACATAACACCCACAATTTTTAACTCAGATACTCTTTCAATATTAACTCCGTCAATACATAATGCCACATTGTCCTTCTTTCGATTAGTAAATATCATAAATTTCGTTTTTTCCAAATTTAGGGATAGCTTATTGTTATCAAACCATATCTTAAGTTTACACATTTCATTTACAATGTCATCTGCTAATTGTTTAAGGTATTTTCCTGAACTGAAGAAATTTGTATCGTCAGCAAATAAAACAAATTTCAATATGTTTGACACTTCACATTATATCATTAATATATAAAATAAAAAGTTTGGGCCCCAGGACCGAACCTTGAGGGACACCACATTCAATATTCATACATTCAGATGTGTAACCAGAGAGTTGTACATATTGTTGTCTATTTTCAAGATAGCTACTTAACCAGTTCATCGCCACCCCTCTCACACCGTATGTTTGTAATTTAGAAATTAAAATGTGATGATCTATCGTATCAAATGCTTTTTTTAAGTCAATAAACACCCCTATTGTGTAATTCCTCTCATCTACTGCTGTGGTTATTTCTTCATATATATTCATTAAGGCTAAGGCTGTTGATCGATTTGCCCTGAATCCATACTGACTCTCACTCAGCAGGTTATTCTTTTCAATAAAACTATCTAATTTATGAGCAAACACTTTTTCAAGAATCTTGGAAAATTGTGAAAGCAAAGACACTGGTCTGTAGTTGGTAAAGCTGTGTTTGTCCCCAGATTTAAATAGAGGAATAACCTTTGCTATTTTCATTCTGTCTGGAAAGGTGCCTGTTTGAAAGGAAAAATTAAAAACATGACACAGGGGGTTAATTATACAATCAATGGTCTTCTTCACAATTATCATGTCAATTCCATCACTGTCAGTTGATGTTTTATTTTTTGAATTTAATGCTATTTCTATAATTTGTCTTTCACTCACATGTCCTAGAAACATAGACTGCAACACTTTACTTTCCCCTGTCCAGTCTTTATTTGCTTTCCCTTCATTATGACTTTGGATATTCTTAGCAAGGTTTGGGCCTACATTTACAAAAAATGAATTAAATTCATTTACCACTTCATTCACGTTTTTAATAACCGTATTGTTGTCATTAATGAAGTAATTGGGTAAATCTGCAGATACAGCTTTGCTTCCAATGACATTTCGTA
Organism: Notolepis coatsorum; assembly: GCF_963971535.1. Classification (NCBI taxonomy): domain Eukaryota; kingdom Metazoa; phylum Chordata; class Actinopteri; order Aulopiformes; family Paralepididae; genus Notolepis; species Notolepis coatsorum. Next base: position 5,416 of record NW_028174467.1, on the reverse strand, counting down.
AAATCTTCCAAGTTTCTTTGATATTATTTATATTTTCCTTTAAGACATTATTATAGTGTTCTTTCTTTGCATTTCTAATTATAGTAGTTCATTTATTTTTGTAAGCTTTATATTGATTTTCAGCCTTTTTTGTTCTTAATTTGATAAAATCTCTATAGAGTTTGTTTTTCTTTTTACTTGCATTTTGTAAACCCTTTGTCATCCAGGGTTTTATTTTATAATTACATTTTTGCTTCCGTACTACCATTGGACAGTGTTCTTCATACAGCGACAAGTAAATGTCCAAAAATGCCTCATATGCAGCATTTACTTCTTCCACATAAACCCCTTTCCACTCCTCATTAACCAGATAATTCCTGAACTTGGCTATTGTGTCATCAGTTCTTACCCTTGTGTATCTAAGGGAGTTTTCTTCCTTCTTTGTCTTAAATTGACAGTCATATATTATAAATATAGGTAAGTGGTCACTAATATCATTTATCACAAGTCCGCTTTTAATATTGTTCTCCAAAGTGTTTATAAAAATATTGTCAATTAATGTAGCACAAGTTGAGGTTACTCTACTGGGTTTTGTGATCAGTGGGTAGAACCCTCTGCCGTATAGAGCATCCACAAAATCTGACGTGCAGTGATTAGATTGCTTTAAGAGATCAATGTTAAAGTCTCCACAAATCAGACATGTTTTGCTCTCATTTAACCCATTCAATAACTCTTCCAAACTGTCTTTAAATGATTATATGCTTGACCCTGGTGTTCTGTATACACAAGTAACAACAATATTCTTCACCTTATCCATTTCAATTTCCACAGTTATACCTTCCATTAAGTCATCGATTACTATACTTTGCACTTGTTTACATTTCAAGTCACTGTCCACATACAGGGCCACGCCCCCTCCCCTTTTGTTGTTTCTATCCAGGTGATACAGCTCATAACCCTCCAAGTGAAAATCAGCACAATTCTCCTGCTTTAACCACGTTTCAGATAATGCTATAACTGAAAATCTATTATTAAATGTTTTTAAGTATTCATTAATCTTGGTGAAATTCGCATAAAGGCTTCTACAATTTAGGTGTATCAACGAAAACCTATTTTCTGGTTTAACAATGTCATTAAGCTGTTCATCTGTATAATATTTACAGGTATTATTAATTGCATTAAACACATGGGTCTCAGGATCAACATCATATTCAAAATCATATATTTCTTCCGTATCCGACATTGTGGTTATGTACTTGATTTCCGGGCTCCAGTGAGCCTACTTCTTTAAAGTCACCCATGTATGTATCTCCAAATACAATTCCACCCAAGTTGACCATACCATACAGCTGGCCAACATGAGCCCTTGGCTGCCCAAGACACATCTCCATAGTCCATGCTGTAGTTGTCCACAATGCCTCTCCACAAAAGTAGTCCATGCCATAACTGTCCGTGGAAAACATATACACACCCAGATCCAAAATTGAAAACAATAGTCCATGATTGTCCATAGTCGAGCAAAAAGTAATTCAAGTTCTCTCTTTCAGTCTGTAGTATCCATGCATTCAACATGCGGTAGGAAACAGAATCCCAGTCCAAAAAAAGAAAATGGAATCCCAATAGACAGTATCGATAAAAAATAATCCATGATATCTCTTTCAGACCATAGGTTCTATGCCAACCAAAGAATGCCATAAAGTTGAAAATGAAAAAGCCAAAAAAAACAAAGAACAAAAAAAACATAAAAAAACATATCTTCCACATGTCCAGACAGAAAACATCTTGGCCATACAGGCCTACCAGAAAAAACTCAGTCAATAAGGTAAACAGCATGAATGAAATCAAAGTCATCCGTCCCAAAAAAAATATATATTTAGGCATTGTCACTTGTATTGCTCCAGATCATTCAGATTTCGTACCGCAACCACCCTGGCTTGCTCTGGTGGTCCGTTTAACTTTATAAATACTTTTCCATTTCTTGACCAGGTTGCTTGGATCTTGTTTTGCTTTCTGAGGGCACGGCCATACCAAGCTATTTCAGAATTCTTCTTTGTTAGGTGCTCGTTTATATACACTCCAGTATCTCTAAGGTTTTTGGATTGTCTCAACACTTCCACCTTATGCTTTCGATTTGCAAGCTTGACAACAATCGTGGTCTTGGTGTTTTTTTTGTCCTTGCTTGGGAGAATGTGACAAGCCGAGATGTGCTGGCTCTCTAAGGGAATGTTCTTACTTTTCATGTATTGAACCACTTGCTGCTCTACTGTATACAGTTCCTCAGGTGGTGCATCCTCACCTTGTCGGTCACCGGCTGTTGCTCTGGCATAGCTGCGATGTTTGATTTCCAGCCCAGTGATGATAAGGTCATCAGCACGAGAGTACTGCTCCAAGTCGTCAATCCTTTGTTCCATCAGTTCGATCTTCTGGTCCCTTTGGTTGATTGTGGCCTTCAACTCACGAACCTCCTTCATTAGTTTCATGATGTCACCTTGTTGTTTTACCACTTTGCTGATCTCCTCAGACATAAAATTTAGTGATTTTTTAAATTCTTCAAATTCCTCTGCCAGTTTTTTGATCGTCATAGTCATCTTTGCTCCAGCCGGTCACAAGTAGACAAAGAAAAAGGCTTAATGAGATGCTACTATGTTTCAAACCACCATGTGCTGCTCTCAGGCCTTTAACAATGTCCTTGTTCAAAATACACCAACTTGCAAAGATTTACCCAAAAACTGGAAATAAACATTACTTTGCCATCAGTGGTGATTTAATTCTGTATGGATGGCACTGTATTTTGGTGATTTCTAAAGGAAACGCTGGGCAGCGCCTTCCCCGCCATGCTCATTCTGCCGAAGACACTGGGCAGCGTCTTTGATATCAATATTTCAAAATCTGTGATCGAAATCATATTTCTCCCCCGGAGACATGATATGTACTGTTGAGCCCCTCTCAATTCTCCAACGGTTCAAGAGCGCCATCTGGTGGCCCATCGGCGGATCGCCCAAACAGGAAGTGATGTGGATGAAGTGGTGCTCACCCATATTTCGTCCGGGCACTCGCTATCGTTAGCGGGACTCCATGTTGACACACTGGATAGTGATCCGTTACCAATAACTCGATAAACAACATGATTTGGACGTATATACTATTATACAACCTGGAAATGGATCGGATATTTCTACATCCCATAATAGGAATATTTCAGTTCCACGCTCATCGTCCAGCGGCGCGAGGAAGATATGGTAAGATCCAGCGTTATTTTTCAATGTGTTCGATACTAACTGCTCTAATGATCATATCACCCACACTAGATGAATGATCTAACGTTGGCCACGGAATTATAAACGACCCCCCGCCCATCCGGTCAACATCAGATCATACTTAGTAACTCCTAGAAGCACGTCCAGTTGACATTTTTTATCTCGCACAGATTCCTATCAAACTGTATTTCATCATCAATATAATGCATTTGGGGCTATAAATCAAGTTCTGGAGAAAGCTGCAGAAAACGATAAAAACATACTTATACTTTAGACCGTATTTTAGTATGAATATGTGAATGAAAAAGTATAACGTTGCTACACCCTGAACAATAGATATAGGACGTTCAATGGGCCATAGTAATGTCAATTTAGCAATACAATTTAAAAAGTTATAGCCCTGCAAAGAAGGGGAACTTCTCCATGTTAAATAGGGCTGGCGAGGGATGGTAAATTATGAATTTCACCCTGGCGATCAAAGTGTTAAGTAACTGACAGAGTTGTCACCTTAGTGCATGAAAAGATTGCATCACGTTCAAGGTCATAAAAAACTTAATTTGTAATATTTCGTTCCAATTCTTTTTTATGAATACCACTATGAACCTAACTCAACATATCTATCAAAGATTCCAAATATTTCCATTTGTAGGGTTATGGTTAGGGTTAGGGTTGGGGTTAGGGTTAGGGTTAGGGTTAGGGTTAGGGTTAGGGTAGGGGTTGGGGTTAGGGTTGGGGTTGGGGTTAGGGTTAGGTTAGGGGACTGTTGAGCAAGTGTTGGGGTGGGCACGGGCACAGGGATGAGATTTTACCTTCTCCTAATCTTTCTGTCTGGGTAACCCTAACCCTAACCCTAATGGCAAGAAATAAACCACTATGGATGGTTTGAAAGCTAATATTGTTAACTTTTGTGTTAGAGGGTTTCAAAATCTAATCTTTTCAAATTCTGTAAATATATGGAAAATAAGCAACGGACACAATTTCATGACATAATAATCAACACAGCCATCGTTGTACACAGAAACACAAAAGAATATAGGCAAAAAACACAAAATAGTCGCTAAGGGGGCAGAAGAGTTAAAGAATAACCATCCCTCCTGTCAGCCCGAGACTGAGTGGGAGGCAGAGACTCCACCTCATCACTGAAGTCAGAGTCTCCACTGTCACTGTCTACCTGCTGCTCAGGTTGGCACTCTTTTCTTGCTCTAGAGTCAGATTGACTGACCTCAGTTTTCCTTTTTTGGGACATTTTGGTAACATCAGCATCAACTTCCATTTCCTCCTCATTTATGCTACACTCGACTTCTCCAGCAGCTGGTCCAGCCCGTTTGCCCAATCTCGTTCTTTCTTCACCTCCGACCCCTGTCTTCTGACCTCCCACTTCTTCACCCTCCTCGACCACAGTGACCTTCTCAACAGCCTTCGCTCTTCCCCTTTTCTCCACTCTTTTCCAATTAGAATTCACATTTACTCCTGCCTCCGCTACCAAACCCTGCTCTGCCCCCTCTACCAGGTCTATCCCCTCCCCCTGCTCACCCTGTTCTGCCCCCTCTACCAGGTATATCCCCTCCCCCTGCTCACCCTGTTCTGCCCCCTCTACCAGGTCTATCCCCTCCCCCTGCTCACCCTGTTCTGCCCCTCTACCAGGTCTATCCCCTCCCCCTGCTCACCCTGTTCTGCCCCCTCTACCAGGTCTATCCCCTCCCCCTGCTCACCCTGTTCTGCCCCCTCTACCAGGTCTATCCCCTCCCCCTGCTCACCCTGTTCTGCCCCCTCTACCAGGTATATCCCCTCCCCCTGCTCACCCTGTTCTGCCCCTCTACCAGGTATATCCCCTCCCCCTGCTCACCTTACTAGTGGAAACACAGGGTAAAGGTGTCTTGCATTACCACTCTGTGGTCCACAACCAAATTCACTTTATCTACACAATCCAAAAAGATTACAACTGCATTATTCATCTGCGATGCAGATTTCACACTGTCATGACCCACAAGAGCCCCGACTGCCAGACCGCACTCCTCCACGGTGCAATTCAGTCCTGGTGAGAGTTTTACAGCGTGTCTGCGCGTCAGACGCTCTAAGCTGATAGCTGCGGGCGGCATGTCGACCAGCAGAACTGGTGGCTGCTACTCGCTCCAAAACACACCAAACACTAAACGAACAACACTGACAAACTACAAACA
>NW_028174468.1:0-14000 GCF_963971535.1 Notolepis coatsorum | reverse complement strand
TATGCAAATATACAGTACTGTTAAAACAGAGATCCTAGCAGATAATATATACATACGACGGGGAGGAAACTGTACAACTGTACAGATACTAAAGACATAGAGTAATCAACCTCTTAACGTGCAGCGGCCCGGCCCCGGGCCCTCTTGAGGACCATTTGCCCAACGGCACCACGTGCCACTTTGCCAACCTCTGGCGGCTCGGGTGTGCATTCTTTTTAAATACAATATATAAAGCCCTATTTGTTGCCTGTCGATCGCCATTTCAGGCAACAAAATCCGTTCAGCGCTTCTCGAGTTACATGCCGATATGTGAGGCGTGCACCAAAGTACACGGCAGACTTTTTATTTTTTCGAATACCACCCCCGACTCCCGAGGCTCTAGCTCCGTCAATCATTTGGCGATCTCTATACTTTATAAGTATAAAGTATAGTATTTTGGTTTGCAAAAAAAAAAGTATGCAGTCCTCAAAAACGAAAACTGAAATGGCCACTTTTGGGGGCGCCTGTTAAGAGGTTAAGAAATGATAGTACATCTTGTGTGGAGTTGAGAGAATTTCATGTACTGTTCAGAGGATACAATGAGTCACACACACGATCCCTACAGTGAATAATAATATTTCCATCCTGAACCTTATTCAAATGAGCCTGTGGGTTACTCTGACAATGTTCCTGGTGCACGCACGTGCACACACACACACACACACACACACACACACACACACACACACACACACACACACACACACACACACACACACACACACACACACACACACACACACACACACACACACACACACACACACACACACACACACACACACACACACACACACACACACCTTGATGATGCTCTGGCAGGTAGACAGCGGAAGGCCCACCAGACTGGTCCCGTTGATGGACATGATCTGGTCTCCGATGTTCAGACGCCCGGACTTCTCCGCCGGCCCAGCATGCATCATGTTGGCGATGATGACCGTGGGCAGGATGGACCCCCAGCCGCTCTCCACGATGACCACGCCCAGAATCTCCCCCTTGCCCTTCTCTATGTGTACCTGGGGGGGGGGTGTCAAGGGGCCTTTTAATTTAACCCGTTCACTGCCACACGACAGAAGGTTAACCCTTTACTATCACACTACCGACGGTCGTGTGGCAGTGGAAGGGTTAACCTTCTGTGTATTGTCGCAGTGAAAGGGTTAACCGTTTTGGTAGTGCGGCAAATATGTTTTGCACATCATCTCATATAATATATCCTGTATAAACGGTGCAGCTCTTGCACACATTCATTTTGTTTGACAGTTATGTAAGGGATAATGTATAGCTACGAGGTCATTGTCGCAAAATAATTGACCGACGAGGTGTTCTAAACGCAGCGAAGGTAAATTATTTTGCGACAATGACCGAGTATAGCTATACATTATCCCGCTTATTACATGGCTAACTTACTAACAATATACCTAATTCATTTTACACAAGACGAGATCAAATTGCAGACGCAGTTGTTCTGTGGCTCCTCTGTCATCGCCGGCAGCCGGCAGGTGTGTGGTCTGATTACCTGATGAGTGCAGCTGTGCATAATGGTAATGCTTAGCTTTCGTGACTGCGATCAAAATGCTTGATTGTGATTGGTCAATAGCGCTCTGTTACCCGTATCAGCGGTCATTATTGCGTGTTGCCCATGACAGCGGTCAGTTATCGAGAAATAATTGACCGCTGTCAGGGGCAACCGAGCGCTATTGACCAATCACAATCAAGCATTTAATAATGAGAGTTAATGAGAGTTATTGAGAGTTAATGAGAGTTATTGAGAGTTAATGAGAGTTAATGAGTTATTGAGAGTTAATGAGTTATTGAGAGTTAATGAGAGTTATTGAGAGTTAATGAGAATTATTGAGAGTTAATGAGAGTTAATGAGTTATTGCAAGTTAATGAGCTTGAATGTCCTCCAGTGATACAAAGACACCTTGTGTTGCATTAATTACACACACAGACACACACACACACAGACAGACAGACAGACAGACAGACAGACAGACAGACAGACAGACAGACAGACAGACAGACAGACAGACAGACAGACAGACAGACAGACAGACAGACAGACAGACAGACAGACAGTCACACATACAGACAGACAGACAGACAGACAGACAGACAGACAGACAGACAGACAGACAGACAGACAGACAGACAGACAGACAGACAGACAGACAGACAGACAGACAGACAGACAGACAGACAGACAGACAGACAGACAGTCACACATACAGACAGACAGACAGACACACAGACAGACACACAGTCACACATACACACAGACACACATACACACAGACACACAGACACACACACACAGACAGACTCAGAAGAGCACCACCAACACACACAGTGATGACCTCATCCATGTTTAGCCTGCAGTTGAATGAATGAATGAATGAATGACTTTATTTGACAATATAAAAAATAAACATGTGACAGAAGAGCACAGTCGGGATATACTGCCAAGGATGTAACACAAAAAAGCTCAGAGCTTATTTCCATTGTGGTCCTTGTAGGGGGGTGGGGGAATGTGATGCTTAACACATGCATCATACAAAACGTGACATCACAACACATCACATATACCATTTAACATTTATATACATACAGACTCATACAACATGCAAGGGTGCCTTAAGCTAAGTGTCTAGGTATAGTCCCTTTTGAGCCATGTCTTCAGGCTGGACTTGAATCTAACGGCACTGTCTATGGTTTTCAGTTCACTGGGCAGACTATTCCAATAGACAGCTGCTGAATATAAAAATGACTCCTTCCCCATACAGCTCCTGAATCTGACTGGCACAAAGTCAGTTGAGCTGCGCCTTGTTTGGTAAGCATGGGTGTCTCTGATTCTGTTGAAGTAATTGTTAAAGTACACTGGCACTACCCCATGCACTATTCTGTGAACTAGGCACATCCCTATCTGGTTTACTCTGTCTTCCACCTTAAGCCATCTCATGACCTCAAAGTGAGATGGGTCAAGGTGGGTTCGAGCAGGTAGCCTTAGTATTACCCTGATTAGCTTGTTTTGTGATGTCTGTAGTTTTATTTTCTGACTTTTGGGGGCACTGTTGTACCAGGAGCCACACGCATAGTCATAGTGACACTGTATGAGAGCTCCAGCAAGAATCTTCATCGCTGACTGATCTAAAAAATGAGAGATTCTGGCTAGGTATCTATCTAGTTATTTATCTTTGTAAGTGCTTGGTGAGCCATGCTTTCCCCTGATAAGCTGTTTTCCAGGACGCAACCGAGATATTTCACAGATGTTTTGTCTGTGAGAACAGTATCTCCTATTCCAGGGGTGGCCAACCCGCGGCGCGCGAGCCGCATGCGGCTCTTTGCCCGTCAATGTGCGGCTCTTTCATCCATACTTTTTTTTTTTTTTTTTTTTTTTTAACTTTTTATTTTTATTTTATGTCACTCACTCCATAAGGACGTAGAATAAACATTTACAATTTTTTTTTAAATGGTCCATTTGCATGTTCTTGGTATCTGAATCTAGGGACATATATGGATCAGTGTCAGAAATAGTGTGTCTGTTACTAGGCTTGAGTAAATTGTAATGAACCAAAGGAGAATATCCATTCTATTTAAAAAAAAAATTATCTTTGACTGTAAATAACACCATGCTAAAATTGACCAGACCTGAAAAATCTAAGCAAATGAATAAAGCGAAGATGATTAAACAGAAGGTTTTGTAGATACAGTACTGAATTCTGCCATCTTTTTTATAATGTAAATTTCTCCACCATTTTTCATCATATTGCAACACCGTTTTTTGCAAGACGTTCACAGAAAGGTAGAGAAACTAACTGCGTTCTGTTTTATGGCAATAACGTTCAGGTTTGTGGGAGATAATCCCAAAAAATAAGAGAAATTAAAAAGTAAATCCAGAAGTCAGATGATTGACAGGGGCTGGTGTGAGCTGGGTAGGGTAGTTTTTCGAAATTTGAAAGCCCTGAGTCTCTTCCTTCAAAAGACTACACTCACTTTTGGCTGTGCCACTTCCTCCTGTCAATATGCGCCGGTTTCCGACTCAATGCCCTGAGATTTCTATAATCTTATATTTCACTAATAACAGTTCAAATAATTGGTAAACAAACATAATGCTGAAAATATACACTTTTACTGTATATCTCGGGCTTAAGAGGTTAACCCTGTGAGGCCCAAATTAAAAAGAAATTAGCAACTTCAGAGGCCAGAGGGTGGGACATATAAACACATTTACTATCAAATAGCATTGTGAGGCTGAACAACAGGACCAATTGACTATACATGTGCTTAAAGGGGAACTATCTTATAAATGGCTTTTTTCAGTGTTTACCATTGTTTCTTAGCTATGTGGACTTATATTAATAGGATATATGTCTCTAATTCTCATATTGGCGAATTCTTCCAATTCTCCTCTCACAATATTCACCCTCACTGAACTGAGTCATCTGAAAATGTGCATATCTGTGATGTCAGAGATTTCTCAGCTGCATAATAATGTGGCAGTTGATGTGGCAGTTGGCACCAGGCCACACAGTGGTTGGAGCCCAGCCTCAAAACGGCTTAAGATCTTAAGGTAGAAAAATGCGGTTTTTAGTACTTGATTAGAAATACAAAACAATGCATTTTTTTTGAAAAAAACCTAGGTGTTCCATAGACTCACAGGAATTGTGTAAAAGTGCCCAAATAGTGAAAGAAATAGTAAAATAGTTCCCCTTTAACATTTTTTAAATAAACATTATTTTTTTAAATGGCTAAAAGTGATTTTGTAATTTTGAAACCGTGGGTCTCACAGGGTACTTTTAACCCTGTGAGGCCCAAATAAAAAAGACATTAGCAACTTCAGAGGCCAGAGGGTGAGACCTATAAACACATGAAGGGTGCCGTGACTGAAAAAAAAGGTTGAGAAACGCTGGTATATGGTGTGGCTCTTTGTGGTACCACAGTAATTTTTTTGTGGCTCTTAGTCTCTGACTGGTTGGCCACCCCTGTCCTATTCTAATGTTAAAACCTGGCGATTTTCTGAGCCTGACCTTTGACCCGAATAAAATTGACTCAGTCTTCCCCACGTGGAGGGACAGCTTGTTAAAAAGTCCGATCTAACTGACTGCATCTCTTCTCCTTTAACAGAGAGCCACCACCCTGCATTAGCCTTCTATTAGGCTCTCCGCTGGCCTCGCCACTCTGAGTGGATTATTATCATCTGCACCAAAGGTCTGCTGCACGTATTACAGAACAGCGAAAAATGGCCATAACTGGTATTCATAACATCTGGGAACAGCGCTTCTATGAGTGTGTTTTGACATGATGCAGGTCCCAATTTGTTCGGGACAAAATTGGTCTCACATAATTTTTTTGTTATCTCCTAAAATGACAGAAAATTATTATTTGCCGATTCACCGACGTAGTGTGTAGTGTGTATCTGAACATGCATCTTAACACAATGGCGCCCAAGCACTGAGATCTCCGTGTTTCGATTCCACATGTTGTGGACAGAAGCACGGATATATCCGTGGCAAGTTGTTATTGCTTTTATTCCATTTTAATAACCTATTCAAGGTCGCAGAGCGGCACTGCAGATTTACCCTACTCTTTGAATTCGCCAACATGCAATACCGGCCAGATCCTCTTAGGGGCGCTATCGCAATAATAGAGTGTTCCCTGTGGCAGAAGTTGTCTTTCTTTTTTTGGATCTCTAATGTAGTTTTCTACTCATCTGAAGCGATAGCTATTGTCTGTTGCACGGGATACGTTTTGAATACGCGGATTTCACTATGCAATAAGGGGATTTATCATCAGCCAATGGACATATCGATCTACCAGATGGCGATCGATAACAGGGAAATGCTCGGGGGGGTCCAACCGGCTCATGGTAAGATCTTTTTCACGTAAATTACAGCCCGATCGGGCATTGTTTTGATAGCCATCCAGGCGATCGGCCTATGTGGCTACTTAGACGAACATGGTTATTGGTAATCAATAATAATAAACGACGTCCCCCGCCCCCCCCCCCTTTCATGCATACATGCTTTGGGATCGTGCCGATCATATGCAGTTTGAGTTATTTCTGTAGCATCTGTAAAACAGAAATGCCATTGGATATAACGTTAGCAGTTTCTACGTCAAATGTATATACTCCCTTTTCTTGACTCCTTCTGTATCACAAACAGTACTGTATTTGCAAATCTGGTATGTCATAAATGTATAGATGTAGCAGTACTGACTATCTGTATGTCATGTATGTCATATATGTCCTGATGAATTGAAAATGGGGGACCCTGATGTAAACAAGACGAAAGTCTTTCTCTGGTCTGCATCCCCTTAACAATTGTGGGTATTGAGCTGTACTGTATTGTACCCATTCTGCAATCTGTTAATAAAGTTTTCAATCAATCAATCAATCAATCAATCAATCAATCAATCAATCAATCAATCAATCAAGCAGCTATTAGCCCTATATCTAGCCTTCCAGAAAATATACTAGTCCCAAATCCCGTATAACGCTTATATTCACGACGCTATAAAATGAGAACCTATTGATGATTTGTTTTCTTCTTTAAGCCATTTTGAAGGGACGATTTATGGACTCAATTGACAATGAGAATGGACAGATAGCAATACTATAAAGTATAGATTTAGCTGTACAAACAGCCCCACGTCTGTTTACATTCCCCGGTCCTCTTGACATTAATTAGACTCATCCCAATGGCCGTGAATGTGTTAAATACCAAGTCACATTGGTTAACCTCTTATGTGTCACTTGTTTTCTGAAATGTCATTGTGATTTCAGATTCCATGCTGGGACTACCCGTTTGTGTACATCTGAGATTGCAATGCATACTGGACCTTTAAACCTCTTCATGCCTAAAAATTTTCATCATACCAAACAAGGACACACAGTCAAAGATGTGAAGCGCATTTCCTGTGAGCCTCCACTAGGGGCAGAGCGGCTAACCATGAGTGAGAGTGTGAGTGAGTGAGTGAGTGAGTGAGTGAGTGAGTGAGTAACTGAGTGAGTGAGTGAGTGAGTGAGTGAGTGAGTGAGTGAGTGAGTGAGTGAGTGAGTGAGTGAGTGAGTGAGTGAGTGAGTGAACGAGTGAGTAACTGAGTGAGTGAGTTACTGTATGAGTGAGTGAGTGAGCGAGCGAGTGAGTGAGTGAGTGAGTGAGTGAGTGAGTGAGCGAGTGAGTTACTGTATGAGTGAGTGAGTGAGTAAGTGAGTGAGTGAGTGAGCGAGCGAGCGAGCAAGCGAGTGAGTGAGTGAGTGAGTGAGTGAGTGAGTGAGTGAGTGAGCGAGTGAGTTACTGTATGAGTGAGTGAGTGAGTAAGTAAGTGAGTGAGTGAGTGAGTGAGTGAACGAGCGAGTGAGTGAGTGAGTGAGTGAGTGAGTGAGTGAGCGAGTGAGTGAGTGAGCGAGTGAGTTACTGTATGAATGAGTGAGCGAGCGAGCGAGCGAGCGAGTGAGTGAGTGAGTGAGTGAGTGAGTGAGTGAGTGAGTGAGTGAGTGAGTGAGTGAGTGAGTGAGTGAGTGAGCGAGCGAGTGACATCGCCGGTCATATAAACCATACCGTGCCAATTCTGTTCTGACACCTAGCCTAGCAGCCAGGGCTAACCACTCATGTTCTGACTCCTAGCAGCCAGGGCTGACCACTCATGTTCTGACTCCTAGCAGCCAGGGCTAACCACTCATGTTCTGACACCTAGCAGCCAGGGCTAACCACTCATGTTCTGACACCTAGCAGCCAGGGCTGACCACTCATGGTCTGACACCTAGCAGCCAGGGCTGACCACTCATGTTCTGACTCCTAGCAGCCAGGGCTGACCACTCATGTTCTGACACCTAGCAGCCAGGGCTGACCACTCATGTTCTGACTCCTAGCAGCCAGGGCTGACCACTCATGTTCTGACTCCTAGCAGCCAGGGCTGACCACTCATGTACTGACACCTAGCAGCCAGGGCTAACCACTCATGTTCTGACACCTAGCAGCCAGGGCTGACCACTCATGTTCTGACACCTAGCAGCCAGGGCTAACCACTCATGTTCTGACACCTAGCAGCCAGGGCTAACCACTCATGTACTGACACCTAGCAGCCAGGGCTAACCACTCATGTTCTGACACCTAGCAGCCAGGGCTGACCACTCATGTTCTGACACCTAGCAGCCAGGGCTAACCACTCATGTTCTGACACCTAGCAGCCAGGGCTAACCACTCATGTTCTGACACCTAGCAGCCAGGGCTGACCACTCATGTTCTGACACCTAGCAGCCAGGGCTGACCACTCATGTTCTGACACCTAGCAGCCAGGGCTAACCACTCATGTTCTGACACCTAGCAGCCAGGGCTAACCACTCATGTTCTGACACCTAGCAGCCAGGGCTAACCACTCATGTCCTGACACCTAGCAGCCAGGGCTAACCACTCATGTCTGACACCTAGCAGCCAGGGCTGACCACTCATGTTCTGACACCTAGCAGCCAGGGCTAACCACTCATGTTCTGACACCTAGCAGCCAGGGCTAACCACTCACATCTTTGCAGTTCTCCGACTTGGAGAAGTGGATGAGGTCATCGTTGTACATGTCCTGGGTGTTGAGCAGGTCGCTGTACTCCTTCTGACTCAGGTCCTCTGGGTTGATGCCGTTGGCACGCAGGAACTCCTGATAGGCCACGCTGAAGGCCTGACCAATGGACTGGGCTATCAACTGGGCCTGGGGGGAGGAGGGGAGGAGGGGAGGAGGAGGAGGGGGGAGGAAGAGGGGAGGGGAGGGGAGGAGGGGAGGAGGAAGAGAGGAGAGGAGGGGAGGAGGAGGGGAGGGGAGGGGAGGGGAGGAGGGGAGGAGGGGAGGAGAGGAGGAGGGGAGGAGGAGGGGGGAGGAAGAGGAGGGGAGGAGGAGAGGAGGAGAGGGGAGGAGGGGGGAGGAAGAGGGGAGGGGAGGGGAGGAGGAAGAGGAGGGGAGGAGGAGGAGGGGGGAGGAAGAGGAGGGGAGGGGAGGAGGAGAGGAGGAGAGGGGAGGAGGAGGAGGAGGAGGGGAGGAGGAGAGGAGGGGACGAGGAGGAAGAGGGGGGATGAAGAGGAGGGGAGGGGAGGAGGAGAGGAGGGGAGGAGGAGGAGGAGGAGGGGGGAGGAGGAGAGGAGGAGGAGAAGGGGGGAGGAAGAGGAGGGGAGGAGGAGAGGAGGAGGAGGAGGGGAGGAGGGGAGGAGGAAGAGAGGAGGAGGGGAGGAGAGGAGGAGGAGATGAGGAGGGGAGGAGGGGGAGGAGGAGGAGGAAGAGAGGAGGGGAGGAGGAGGGGAGGAGGAGAGGAGGAGGAGATGAGGAGGGGAGAAGGAGGGGGAGGAGAGGAGGAGGAGAGGAGGAGGGGGGAGATGAGAGGGGAGGAGGAGGGGAGGAGGAGAGGAGGAGATGGGGAGGAGGAGGGGGGAGGAGAGGAGGAGATGAGGGGAGGAGGAGGAAGAGAGGAGGAGGGGAGAAGGAGGAAGAGAGGGGGAGAGGGGAGGAGGAAGAGAGGAGGAGGGGAGAATGGGGAGGATAGGAAGAGGAGAGGAAGGGGAAGAGAGGAGGAGGGAAGGAGGAGGGGAGGAGGAAGAGGAGGAGAGGAAGAGGAGGGAAGAAGGAGATGAGGAGGAGAGGAAGAGAGGAGGAGAGAAGGAGGGACGGATGAGGAGAGCAGAGGAGAAGGAGATGAGGAGGGGCAGAGAAGGGAGAGGAGAGGAGGAGGCGGAAGAGAGGAGGAGGGAAGAAGGAGAGGAGGAGGAGAGCAGAGGAGGAGGGGAGGAAGAGGATGGAAGAATGGGGAGGAGGAGAAGAAGGGAGGAGGAGAGGAAAGGAGGAGGAGAGAAACGGAGGAGATGGGGTAGGGAGGAAAGTCATTACCTTCGTCATTATCATTGTTATCTTCATCATCATCAATATGATGAGGGTTAGTGGTGGGATAAGAAGAAGACAACATTCAGCCAGTAGCACCAGCATTTATCCAATCAGGTGCCTTCCACTAGAGCACCAGCATGTCCTTTATCCAATCAGGTGCCTTCCACTAGAGCACCAGCATGTCCTTTATCCAATCAGGTGCTTCCACTAGAGCACCAGCATGTCCTTTATCCAATCAGGTGCCTTCCACTAGAGCACCAGCATGTCCTTTATCCAATCAGGTGCCTTCCACTAGAGCACCAGCATGTCCTTTATCCAATCAGGTGCCTTCCACTAGAGCACCAGCATGTCATTTATCCAATCAGGTGCCTTCCACATGGGGAAACAGGAAGTAGGGAGGGGATACATGCAGGCAACATGTAAACAACAACATCATCATCATGGAAAGAGAAACGTCTGTCAGCAGTTGAGAGGATGGTTTTTAAAAGTATTAAATTACTCCAGGTTGTCAGAGCATCTAATACAAGTTTAACCATAGAAAGAATACTCAATTAGGGGCGTAACAATACACATAGTTGCAGATTCTACGTTTCGATTTTGAGGTTGTGATTCGATACGTTTTTAGATTCTTCATGCATTAAAATGGATTCATACTACAGAGCTTTAATTTAACTATCTCAAATCACGCCCTCTTTCTTGATCCTTTAATCACAACTATATATACTACACATAGTGTGTGTGTGTGTGTGTGTGTGTGTGTGTGTGTGTGTGTGTGTGTGTGTGTGTGTGTGTGTGTGAGTGTGTGTGTGTGTGTGTGTGTGTGCATAGCGTACCCCCCCCACACTCTACTGTGAGGATGCAGTCAATGTCTAGTTTAGATTACGAATTAGAGATCAAAGGAAGATACGTTTTAACATTTCAATTCACTGATTCTGTGAGAGAGAGAGAGAGAGAGAGAGAGAGAGAGAGAGAGAGAGAGAGGGAGAGAGAGAGGAGAGAGAAGAGAGAGAGAGAAAGAGAAGGAGAGAGAGAGAGAGTGAGAGAGAGAGAGAGAGAGAGAGAGAGAGAGAGAGAGAGAGAGGAGAGAGAAGAGAGAGAGAGAGAGAGAGAGAGAGAGAGAGATAGAGAGATAGAGAGAGAGAGAGAGAGGAGAGAGAGAGAGAGTAGCCAGCCTCAGAAGATTAGACCTTATAATATTTTATTTTCAGCTTTTATAGTTTCACAAACACACATCAAGACAAATCACAAACACAAAGAAAATAAAAAATAAATAAAAAGAACACAAACAGTATGTTGCCAGACACTGTCACATCAATGAACAAACATACACCATGTCATATGCTATACACTAAGGACGCAAGGGGCTGATTCTCTGACATATATACACATACATATATACATATATATATATACACACATACATAGTAGTGTTGTCGAAAATATCGAAAAATCGACATATCGATTCTGAATACCCAAAACTGTTCAATACTCATTTCCCGAAATATCGACACCTAATCATTTATATAAAAAAAAAAAAAAAAAAGATAAAAAAAAAAAGGAAGTTGCATTGTTCACTTCAATACCCGCAATAGTACAGCAGTCCACACACACACATGTGCATTCAGTTAAGTCGGAACATGACTGCAATACAAACAGTTCAGCCCGTCAGGCACATGCAACACAGACCAGTGTTTACATCTGTCTGCCTGAGAAAACACCATGCTCTGCAACAAAAAACGATTGAAGTGAGATGAACAGTTATTCCAAATGTATGATCTAAAGATAAACAAAGGTTTCAAAAGTGCCATATCTATCCTCTCCTACAGTACCAGAGAGAAGCTGAGGAGAACCAACCAGCAACAGAAGCAAAACCTATCAAAAAAAATTATAATTTAAGATTGAACCTTTTTCCCTGTGGTATCGAAAAAGGTATCACATCGAAGCTCGAAATTCCACTATCCTGACAACACCAATACATAGTACAGAAAATACACAGGAGGACATTGAGAAGCACTTATGTTCTAGCTAAGCATTCCAAAAAGAGACCCCATATCATTTCAAATTTGTTCAAGGTCTCAGACCTACTGTGACGAATGCTTTCCAGCTGCAGAGAGGAGACCATCTCAGTGAGCCATCTTTAAAAATTTGGAGGACGACGTGTCTTTCATTCCTTCAGGATAATTCTTTTGGCCACAGCCATACCAAACATCAGGGCCTCCTGCTCATTGTAAGGTAATTCTGCAGTGTTAGCTGAACAGCCGAGTAAAGCTAGAAGGCAGTCTGGGCAATCTCTCTTTTGTACGCCTTGGTATACCAGTCAAAAATGTCTACCCCAGTACTTAAATAGCTTGGGACAAAACCAAAACATAATGGATTACCCTCTGCGGACATGCAACGATCACAGATAGGCGATACAGAGGGATAGATTCTATGCAGTTTGGTTGTAGAGTAATGTAGTCTGTGAATGACCTTAAACTGTATAAGTTGGACTCTGGCATTAATAGAACATTTATGTATCCTGCTAAGTCCCTCCTCCCACATCTCATCAGAGATTTCCATACTAAGCTCTGTGGACCATACATCTTTAATGTGGTCGGAGGAAGCCATAGATTGGACAGAGAAATATGAAACAAAATCAGAGATCAGGTGTTTTTGAAACTGGTGATCGGCTCATGAGATTATAAAACTGGTAATCAGCAGGACATGTCTCAAAGTCTGGGATAGTTACTGCGGACATAATTTCTAACCTGCAGGTAACGAAAGAAGTGTGAGCTTGTAAGATTAAACTTAGACTTAAGGTTCGTTAAATGAGGCAAAGTGACGATCAGACATATAGATCTTTAATAGTGGGCCAGTCCCTTTCCCTTCCATAATGAAAAAACAATATCAGATTGACCAGGGGGAAAATTATGGTTATCACATATTGGAGCATATGCCGAGGTGTGAAGGTACTTTGAAAGACCTTTTTGATTTGACTCAATATTCTCAGTGAGTTCCGAAGGATAAAATTGTTGAGAGCCATCTTATTAATCGTATCACACTTAGAAAATAACATTGCAGGAAGAGAGCTTTTTTAGGTTCACATGCGCTTCCATGTCTAGCCACCTGGGGGAGTCCATGGCTACTGTAGCATCACCTATGAAGTAATCTTGCCAGAAGGTCATGGCCCTTGCATTAGCAGCCCAGTAGTAGTGCTGGAATACCGGCAGGCCAGCCCCCCCATATGCTTTGGCTTCTGCAAGTGTGCTTTTTGAAATACGATGTGCTTTATAGCCCCAGACAAATGGCAGAAGTATAGTGTCTATCTGTTTAAAGAAAGAGGCAGTCAAAAAAATAGGCACGCTCTGAAAAAGGTAAAGGAACCTGGGAGAACCACCATTTTTATGACATTCACACGCCCCACCAAAGACACTGGCAAAATTCTCCACCTCTCCATATTTTTCTTCAATTTTGAGACCATTTCACCAAAGTTCAGTTTAAATAGGAGTTTGGGATCCTTTGGTATAACTACTCCCAGATAGGTGAAGTGGTCATATTCTATTTTAAAGGGTAAGCTGTCAGTAAAGGAAGAGTCTAGGCTCCCTGAGATGGGCATGAACACACTTTTCTCCCAGTTAATGGAGTAACCAGAGAAAGTACCAAACTGCCTGATTAAATCTAGGAGGCATGGGACGGAGGAGGCAGGATCAGCAAGATACAGGACCACATCATTCCGCATATAGCGAAATACGGCTCTCGTACTTTCCCAACTTTATTCTGTGATGTTGGGATGACTCCTGATACTGATAGCCAGGGGTTCGAGGGCTAAATTGAACAGTAAGGGACTAATACTACTACTAAAAAAAAAAAAAAAAAAAAAAAAACCCTAACCCTAACTAACCATACTGTCATGCACTTGTCCTAATAAAACTAACCTACACTGTAGCACTCAACACTTTGATGAACATTGTTACTCAGCTGATAGAGTTGTGCCCTTCCTGATGGCTTGTCGTACAGAACTTGTAAGTCGCTTTGGATAAAAGCGTCAGCTAAATGACTAAATGTAAATGTAAATGTAAATGTAATACAACATCCTTGTCAGGTGCCGCGATGGAGTGGGA